>NC_034590.1:160493305-160535325 GCF_900095145.1 Mus pahari | reverse complement strand
GGGCGTGGGGGGGGGGAGGTATAGGGAACTTTCGGGATAGCATTTGTAATGTAAATAAAGAAAATAATAAAAAAAAGAAAAAAAGAAAAAGTATATACAAAAAAAGAAAAAAGAAAAGAAAAATGGGGACAGAGTCTGCGACAGAGATGTAAAGTGAATAAATAAATTAACTATTAAAAAAAAAAAAAAACAAAAAACATGCTAGCATGTGACCTGAATGGGTAGTAGAAGTTGATCTGTGTTGGTCATAATCTCTGTGTCATCCAGCCCTAGAGTAAGGCTGGCTTTGGTAATTTAAGGTTATTCTAGAAGTGCAGCTATCATGTTCTTAATGTTCTTGGGAAGATAGTGCTTTGGACTAAGCCTCCCATAGGAATTTGAAATTGGATTTATTCTAACAGTAGAGATTACCAAGAGACAGACACTTTTTTTTATTAGATATTTTCTTCATTTACATTTCAAATGCTATCCCGATAGTTCCCTATACCCTCCCCTCGCCCTGCTCCCCAACCCATCACTCCCAAGCCCACTTCCTTGCCCTGGCATTCCCCTGTACTGGGGCATATAATCTTTGCAAGACCAAGGGCCTCTCCTCCCATTGATGGCCTACTAGCCGATCCTCTGCTACATATGCAAATAGAGACGCAAGCTCTCAGGGATACTGGTTAGTTCATATTGTTGTTCCTCCTATAGAGTGGCAGACCCCTTTAACTCCTTGGGTACTTTCTCTAGCTCCTTCATTGGGGGCCCTGTGTTCTATCCAATAGATGACTGTGAGCATCCACCTCTGTATTTGCCAGGCACTGGCATAGCCTTATCATTTCTACTACTGTGTCTTGCATTTCTGCCTCAAATATAGAAATTTAAGTCAACTAGAAATACTTTGTTTTACCTGTTTACTCTATAAAACAAATATCTTGAAGATATTGGAAATGATCTTTAACTGTTGCACCTCAGCACTAAGGCCAGTACCACGTCTCCGCACAAAATGAAGGAATCCTTTTTCTAGCAGGGATTCCTCTTCTCTGCCTGATCTGGGGGAGCCAAGCCCACAAACTTCTACCTGAAGAATGTCACATAGTCTTTGGAAACCCACGTTCAGCTTCCTCTTTCCCAATAAAGAACCTGCCCAGCAAGAACCTGAGGTTCGGGAACATCTCTCCATATAAATGAGGCATTCACTGAACATTAAACTCCAGCCAATGATTTCATTCACCCTGAAATCTCATTCTCCAAGGTTCATATATAGAGTCCTTGTCTCCCCAAATAAAGTCTATGCATAGAAGCCCACTCAAAAAAAAAAAAAAAAAAAAAAAAAAAAAAAAAAAAAGTAGGAGCATAAGCTAAAATTGTCTAATAGAGTGGGTTTTGTTAAAATCCCCTCTGAGAAGGGTTTCTCACCACTAGCACTTGCTCCCAGCTGGACCAGGATCCTACAGACACCACCAGTATTGAACTCCACTTTCTCCTTCCAGCCTGGTATACAAGAAAGCCTGAATACCCTAAAAGAGGAAAAAGAGGACACATACCACAGTACACACATGTACCACATTTAACCATATACATTAATCTAGAAATAATAAATTCAACTAAAGAATATTTTACCTCCCATGTCTATTTTGAACATATTTTTCCCCTATGGAAAAAAAAATACAGGGTATTTTTCTTCTTGAGTGAGTCACAGAAAGAAAAGATTCTCAATGAAGGGGAAAATAAGATTATTGTTTCATATCTACAAATATCTATATTTTGAAAATGAAAAAGAACATTGATTTTGAAGATGAAGAAAACCACAATGTGGAATAGTTATAAAATTCGTGTATATGCAATAACTAGAAAAATGTCGCTCTATAGTAAAACCAGCATGCAGTATTCATTTCTCACCATTGTCTTAGGTAATCACTAAGTGAAAACTGATATTATTATTTGTAGTTCTACCTTGTTACATCCTTTTGTCCCACTGAATGTCTCTCAAACCCAAGCATATTTTCCTTCTAATCTCTCTAATGGTCCCTGCCTGGATACTATACAAGATAAAGAGCCCCCTCTTTGCAAATCAGATTTTTCCTGATGCCAATTTTAAGATGGATGGGCTGGCCCCTACAACACTGTTTTTCTTCTCATTTCTCTGCCTTCCAAGTCTCTCCTTGGGCAGGAAAGTAGCAGAATTGGAGTAGTGCCTTTGGTTCTATTTGGGGGGAGCCATGGCTCTGAACTGAGCCAGATTAGGAAGTCTGAAAGAGAGCGAGAAAAAATATCCCTCAATTTTCCAAGGGGAATTGGTTATAATCAGGTCGTTTCTACAAAGAAATCTCTGAGTAGAGAGTAAAGGGGACAGCTTGCTCAGCTTGGCTGGGCCACTCCAGGAACCTATCATAGAGTTTAACTTATTTGTACTTCTGTTATTTTTGTGATCAGCAGGAGAACTTCTTAAGGAAAATACGCTTTACATACAAACTAAGTATCCGTTACATCTAGTTTCCATGTTCACACTCTTCATAAAACATGATAGGAGCACAATAAATATGGAAATACGAATTGCATTAAATTAAAATGTTGTTAGTTAAAGCAGTTGTAGGAACTTATAAATAATCATAAGGCCCTGTCTACCCATGGGAGTAGCAAGCAGGGTGTTCTAGGCAATTTCTCCTTTGCAAACCCAAAAGGCAGTAGCATTATAAAAATCCCTATTCGTTTAAAATAGATTCATCTCAGCCAGTGAAAAGATCTAAATTATCAACACTTCATATGTCATATGGGATAGGCTTTGTTAGGAGTGAAGGCAACAAAAGCCAGCAGAGAGTTCAAGCCCTCAATTTGGGACTGGAATTCACCAGCACAAATGCTGCCCAAATGCTAGAAAGATTGATTTCCTGAGGTTTGCTACCTACATGCAACATAAAGGAATGATTAATTTAATGTAGTTTAAATTATCTCTTCAATAGGTGGCACACAATGTGACCTGGGGGGGAAAAATCATATTTTCTAAGTTTCCTGAGAATCTAATCTAGAACCAGGGTAGAGTTAGTAAGAAGGAAACTTTTTAAAGTGAGGTAGAGCCTGGGTATTGTAATCTACCAATTATAAATCTGCTTACTCACGTGTATCTTACATCTCTGAACCTTTTCATGTAAATTTTAGGCAAGTATGTGATTAACTAAAGAAGAAAATCATTAGGCTCCAGTGACACATTGAATAACTTATTACAATTACTATCTAAAGGGTCCATGGGCAGAAGAACATAGAATTAAGTATTTGAAGAAGTCAACAAATTATACTTGTACATTTCATACTCACCAAAGAGCAAACACTCTACTTGTGTTTATTAAACTGGAAGGTAAACAAAATCAAGCCCTCTTTCATAAAGGGTTTCATAAAAGGAAGCTACAATCCTAACACACACAACACAGTTGGAGACCCACAGATACTGCTAAACCTTTAACCACAACATCTAATAAATATCATCCTCTTGTCTTCAGCAGGAGTGATAACTTCACAGGCAACATGAAGAGAGAGGAGGAGAGAAATCAACAGTGAGCAAAGATGTTCTAAAGAGTGTTTCAGACAGAATGAGAAACACCAACTAAAACAACACTGCAAGATCCATAGAACATAAACACACGGGGTTTAAGAAAGGTGTCAGTGTGGTGGTTTGAAT
The DNA here is from genome assembly GCF_900095145.1 of Mus pahari. Classification (NCBI taxonomy): domain Eukaryota; kingdom Metazoa; phylum Chordata; class Mammalia; order Rodentia; family Muridae; genus Mus; species Mus pahari. Next base: position 160,531,667 of record NC_034590.1, on the reverse strand, counting down.
AAGAATTGCTCTCACAGGCTCATATGTGTGCATACTTGGTCCCTAGTTGGTGGGACTCTTTGAGAAGCATTAGGAAGTATGGCATTGTTGGAGGAGGTCCACTGATGTTTAAAATTCTCCTACTATTCCCAGACATCCCTCCTCACCCCATGGTTATGTCTCAAGACGTGACCTTTCAGTTACTGCTCTACGTTCTTCCTGGCTGCCTATTGCTCTACTCCCTGCAATACTGGTCAGACAATTTACATGTCTAAAACTGTATGGCCCAAATAATTTTTTCCCTTCTGCAAGGTTTACTTGGTTATGGTGTCCTATCACAGCAATAGAAAATGTAGACTGTCTACTAGGGTCTTAGAAAGACTTTATTGAGGCACAAATCGGAAGAGAGCTAGGCAGCCAGGATTGAGCTTGCAGCTCCATACACTTGGAGTGCCAGAGGTCACGAAAGCAGGTTTAGTTATAAATGTAGAGCCTAGACTAATCATAAAGTAACGTTATTAGTTAAAACGTAGAAAGAATTCTAGTTTTAAGAGGGAGACAAAACCAAACAAATCTATAGAATTAAAGAAATGTGAAGAGTAGAAGAGAAAATGAGATAGGTAGGATGCCAGGATCCGGGCCAGCTTCTTGTCTCTGTCTATTATTATTCTGTTTCTCTTCCAAAAGGGAACATCCCCAAAGAGTGCATTGGCAAGCTATATGCGGCAACACTTTATTGGTTCAATCATTAGTTTAAATTATTTAAGAGGCAAACTAGATCTCCCTTCTATTCTAACATGAGTCCTTGTTCCTGTCTTCTGCATTCTTCCATCTACAAAGATTTTTGTCCGCCTCCCCCCAACCCCACCAGACTCTTTAAACTTATTCTCTTTCCAGAGAACCTAAGGATATCTGCTTCACCAAAGCTTGAAAGGGCAACTTGGTGAAATTGCCCTGAGACTGAATGTGTTATGCAACTAATAAGCCCTGTTACTCTCCGAACCCTCAGGCAGGAAGGTCTGAGCAAAGAGGGTTCCCAGAGGAACCCAGACTGAGGGGTCTGAGTAAGCTCTGTGAAGTGCCAGAGGCAAAAAAAAAAAAAAAAAAAAAAAAAACCAAACCAGCTGTGGGGATTGTCTCAGACTGTCTTTGTTTGCAGGGGTCTGACAGTTTACTGTGAGTACCAATGCTTTGCTGGAGCACAGAGAACAATAAGAGAGTATCCAGTCACACCAGAGATTTGAAGTTCCATTAGAAAGAGTGGTAGAAGAAAGTGCTACCCACCAAGGACTTCTGCAGTGAACTAACCCTGAGAGAGAGAGAGAGTCCAGCTCTGCAAATTGGGATTTGCAAAGAAGCAAAGCAGGTAGGCAGAGAAAGTGCTTGTAGATAGCTTGTTCCTGTTTGCTTTTTATCTCTGAGGCAGAGATTCTCACCTAGGTACCCAGATTTGCATCACCTAAGAACTCATTAGTAATGTAAATTTTCACCTTCACTTCAGAGAGAGGCAGGAATTCTTGGGGTGGAAACCAGCAATCAGCTTTAACAACTCCTCTAAGGGATTCCAAAGTATTTTGAAGGTTGAAATGAGCTGCCCAGGGGAATGACTCCTTCACTAGGGAACTTTGACTCACTGCCTCAAACCCAGAAACCAGAATCCAGACACTTGACTAGGTAATTAAGTGCAGAACTAAAGCCAGTCATCTTATTCTCAATGATGTACCATGACAGCACGAAGACAAATCAGTATGAAATGATGCCCTTCAGGACTTCCTGAGATTGTCAATAATAAAGATGAGAGAAATCACCCCAAAACTTTCCATTGGGATATGGAGTTGCTTTTGAAATCCTATTGTGTTTTGAAGTACAATTAGATTACATTTCATTTTAGGCATACTCTTTTATACTGGTAGGGACTTAAGAATGTAGAGTTTTGGAGACATGATTTCTCATCTGGTATCTCACCAAAACAAAGGATCTGGATTCTGGTTTGTAGAAATTAATATTAATTGGGGTTTCTACTCACCTTAGCTCCTTTAGTCCCAGATAAAAGACACAAAATATTTACATTTATAATAAGCCTTAGTAGCATTAGCACTGGGCAAATATCAACCCTCTTTGGTTACTTTGTCTACTTTCCTGCCAGTAGCCCCGGGTTATTATTTGCCATGTCCAGGCTTGGCCACTCTTACTCCCATTGACCATTTTCTGGTGATGCTTTATTATGTTACCCATCCTTCCTCTTACCTCTTTATGTCCAATACTTTTATTTCAAGTATATCATTTATTGAAATTACATTTGAGAAACTAGAAAGTAGCTATGGAGAGAAAAAAATCTGAAGGTGGGGGTTTGGATGGGGGACTGGCAGGTGGTATATACAGGTTATTCCACAAAACACAATTGATGCTTCTCTTCTCTAGGAAATGGAACAAGATGAGCTCTTCCTCCAGCTCTCTGGGGAAATCATTCAAATCCACACTCTTATCAAACTCTAATAATGCTCTTGCCTTTGCCTGTTTGTTTTGATGAAGCTGATAATAACAGAAATCTACATTTATTTGCATTTATTCTACTAGAAGTCACTGAAGCATCACAGAACATCATTTTAAACTGCATATTCCTGTACGTGATAAAAACACGAAATGCTGTGTAAATGCAGTCAGGGGAGTTCAGAATTGGAATGTGTTTCAAGAAGGAGCTCTGAGTTTGCACCTCTCTTCTTTGTGAGCAAGGAAGAGGTTAGACAGTATCTTTCCTGCATGTACTTCTTAAGGCTGAGAACATGAAGACATTTCTTCGTAATAGTGCAACTAATGCTTAATCTAGGTCTTTCCTGTAGCCCAATTGCCCCACACATCTAGGCTTTGTGCAGTAATCCAACACAAAGCCACAGACCCAGACTTTTAAATTTACATCGTTTTATTTTTGTATTTTGATGTTGGCTCTTACTAAGTTGCCTAGGCTGGTCTTGATCTCTCAATCCTGCTCATGTCTTGGCTTCCTAAGTGGCTGGCTATACAGATAAGTCTTTATTCCAATCTGTAAACTATTCAGGCTCTACTTCCATCCCCATCCCCAACACAAATTGATAATATTCATGTAGAGATACGGATAAAACACCAACAGTATCAAGATGAGTGGTGGTTATGGTGGTGAGGAACAACCTCAGAAAGGGTTTTACAATGCGCCTTCTCCCCCATTTTAGTTTTACAGACTGGGAAGTATAACCTGGAGAAGGTAAACCACTTTTCCAAGGACATAAAGGCACCTAAAGTGGAAAAGTAACGCTAGTTGCCGCTTCCGTGATATCATCACCATGTTTTACAGCCTAGCCTTTAGCCTGAAACTCATCTTAGAGAATCTTACCTGTTTAAACCAAAACCTCAAAGATCACACTTAATTTTATGCTCTTCTCTATGCCAAACTCCTATTTTTCTCTCTGATTGAATAGCTGTGAAAGCACCCCGGTCTCTCCCAGCCCTGAAATGCTGCTATTCTGTGCATCAGGTTAATTTCTTACGTGAGTTAATTCTGAAGCCATCTGCTGGAGCTGAAACAGAACAAAAATAGATGTTGTCAGCTTCTGAGTCAGTTACTCTCAACTTATACACGTATAACTTTGTGCTTTATTCCCTGCAGATTGTATGGTACACTGGTGGTGATGGGCAGTGGTAATTTTAAAGAGGAATTAGAGTAGAAACTTGAGAAAACTTGCAAGGAAAAAGGGCAATACTTGACTGAACAATTTCAAAAACAGAACAAAGCTTTCTGCCTTGACAAAGGATGGAAAATCCACATTAGGTCCCAGCCAGTCTGTCTGTGTTTCAGGAGCTTCATTAGAGGTGAGCTCTTACTGACAGATCAGAGGCACAACTGACAGTGGAGCAGAGAATCCAGCACCACCCAACAATGGGAGACTTGGGCACTTCCTTTACCTGCCTGAATCTCAGTTTCTTCTTTTGAAAAAATGACCACAAGGGAACTCACTTCAGATTCTGTATTTGAGAGTCCTGGGTTCATACTTAACCAGCCCTTAAGGTCAGGTAGCATCAGCGTTCAGAGACAGCCTCTAGTTCTCAGCCATTGTTATTGTCAGTCCTAAAGTGTGTCATACAGGAATAGCCACTCTTCTCAGTACACAAGGCCTGTCCCTCTACTTGACCTTGTCTCTTTATCACATCAAACTTTGAAATGGAATGGCCACTCCACTTCATAGATTACTTAACTAAAATTGTAAATATGCCCAGCTTTTACACAGAAATTCAGAAGTAGAATCCCTGACCAGAGGTCTATGCTATTTGTTCTTAATGTGTCCGTTTCCTAAGCACAGAGCCCTGGTGTAAAATTTTCAGATTTAAATCATAGTGAGATTTAAATTATAGTTAATCTAAGTTTTTGTTTTGTTTTGTTTTGTTTTGTTTTTTTCTCGAGGCAGGGTTTCTCTGTATAGCTCTGGCTATCCTGGAACTCACTTTGTAGACCAGACTGGCCTCAAACTCAGAAATCTGCCTGCCTCTGGGATTAAAGGCATGTGCCACCACTGCCCGGCTATAGTGAATATTCTAGAACAAAAGTATGGATTGCTGATAAATTGGAACAATACAGTATATTGGTCATAAGCTATATTCTTCTAAATATATGATTTGTACATTACATAAATTGACCGTATCATAAACATTCAGACTATTGAAAATCAAATCTGATCCTTTTACCCCAAGATTCTGGACTCAGTGATTGTGTCCAAAAGCAATCACCAAGAAGCCTTCAGAACAGGATCATGTGGAGATGGGTATATCACGTACTCGTTCTGTCACTTGCTCTGTCCTGTTCCGGTTTTTTGTTTGTTTGTTTATCTTAGTTCCATATATTGGAATTCATTCTAGAAACATCGCTATATCTCTCTTATTATTCATGATGCTGTAGATTATAGCACTGAGTGGTTACATGTTATTTTAACTAGTAGTCTTCCTTCAGCCTTTTATTATAACACAAAATGCCACAAACTAGGTCCTAAGGATTGTGGAAACAAGAATTCCTTTCATTTTGAAGTTTGCCTGTAAGACTTTATGTTTCAATTTCACATCACAGAAACTCCTATTTCATTAGTTGACTGTTCTAGAGAAAGTCTTTGACTATCGCTCATGTTTTAGAAGGCTTCCATCCTTCCTTTAACTCTCTTAAGAACAAAACAGCCATTAAAAATGGTAGTAAATGAAGAAAAGAACATTATTTCTTTGTTTCACTCTTGTCGTGTTGATGAGGGTCAACTGTGAAAAGAATAGAACATTGGAGTCACACGTTTGAGTATTTTCATTAATATAGATGCCACATTATTTAGGGCCATTTGAACCACATCCAGCAAGCCAATATAACAGTAAGATACAGAACATGCATCTTAAAATCCTTAATGAAATCATAGATCATATTCTGCAATCAACTATTTCCTTGCTAGCATCATATGAACTCTGGTCAATGAAAAATATTCCTAATATTAAATCTCTTTAAAGTTAATTTTTAATCTTAAGATGACATTTATCATGCATAGAACAGGGATAAACACCTTTAATTTCAGTACTTGGTAGACACAGGCAATTCTCTGGTTTGTTTTTTTTTGTTGTTGTTTTGTTTTGTTTGTTTTTTGTTTTTTGTTTTTTGTTTTGTTTTAAAAAAGGCCAGTGGAGCCTGTAGCATGAGTGTCTGAAGAGTCAAGAAAAACCCAGTAAGACGACATCTCAAAACAAAGACACAAATAAGAATCATTTATTTCTCTATGCTAAACACTATCATTTTCAACTGTTTATTGTGCTACATTATTTCATCTTCATAATTAATATTGACTGAAATCATTTTCTTCTTTCTGACTTTCTGTTCTTATTTACTTCTGATTAAGTTGCACAGGAAACTCAGTGGTTCAATTTTTATGAGTTGTCAACACACAAGTTTAGCCCTATTGGTGATGCAACTGCTTTTTGTCTCCCCATGTTCTTCTAAGTCCCCCCAAAACTCTTTAGTTCAACATGGTAGATAGGATGGGATTGCTTCTTTGTCATGGCCTGGCCCTTCCTATCTGTGGTGAATGAAATTAGGGTCTTTAGAAAAAGCCACAGGATAGTGGAGCAAAACGTTCAAGGCTGAGATCACTAAGGAAGAGCAACACCATCATTGTCCCTGTGGTTGCTGCAGTGTCTTACTACCTTCCTAAGGGATCACTTTCAGTATTGAGGACGCACATTCTACTAACATGAGAAATGTTCTGGACAATTCACTTGCTAGTTCTCTACCACCCATTTATGTTTGCTCTTTCTTTCTGGTTTTTGTCTTAGCACAACATCATTTCTGTTTCTTTATGTATTATATACTTTTTAAATTTTAATAGTTTTACATTTCTTCCATTCAACCACTTCATCCCCCAGACTTTACAGCATTCTATTTTATATATAATGTTGAGAACATCTTATCTTAAATTTCTGAAAGAACTAGCAGTAGGCTTTCTTTTTTAAAAAATTATGTTCTTCTCTCTGTATTGAATAAATACCTCTGAGCTATTTTGTGTCCCTTCCTACATGTTTAGCCTCTCTGAAGGCATGATCATCCCTAATAAAGGTAACTGATAGTTTGTTGCATCACTATATTATCTTCCTGTCTGGTGTCCTGAGAGTATATTAAGTGGATGACACATATACATATGTGTGTGTGAGTGTGTGTGTGTGTGTGTGTGTGTGTGTGTGTGTGTGTATGTATGTGATTTAGAGTTATTCTACTGTATTATAAAATTACTTTGCCTAATCACCTGGGTATGTACCCTGCCTTGGGTGAAGGGAAAAGTTATCTCACAATCTTTACTCTGGAAACCAGGAGTTGCTGATGTTTTAGGGTTTGCTTTTTATACTTTTTCTAACAGTCACGTTCTCTTTGATACTGCCACACTACTCACTATTCACAAATTCCAACGATGCTGCAAAGTTTACACACGCAAAGTAGAAATGTGGAGCTCGTCTTTAAAACTGTTGAGAACTATAACAACCGAACATTAAATGTAAAGACATATAACTATAGAAGCCCTTTTGACTATGAACTCCCATACAAAGGCATAGTCCCATACAAAGGCATGGGTTTTATACCTGTTTTATGCTTCTGATGCTTGCCCCTCAACTCTTTCTAATTCTTCCTAAAATAATGAACATCTTATTTTCTAGCTGAAGTCATTGTAAGAATAAGAATCTAGGGAATACAACTGAAGACAACACATATGTTTCAACTTCTGTCTCCTAAGTCTTAGGAGCAATATGAATCAAGATTTTCAGAATTTTCAGGGGCAACTTAATTCTATCTCATGACTTCATAACTGCTATCTTCTGTGGCCCATGACTATTCTTCAAATGACTTGATTATTCTCATTTTATCTTTTAAAACTCCATCTACACCGCTTGTTTGGTATTGTCTCCTTCCAGGGTGGCAGAGGATATTCTGAATATAGAAGAATACCATTAGGAATTATTTCGCTGACTTTTTTCTATCTTCCTTCATTCCATTTGGTTTTTATCCTATGTCTCTGGCTCTCCAGCCAGTGTCAGGGGTAGATTCCATCTCATGGCATGAGTCTCAATATGCATCAGTCATTTCTGCATCACCTTTACCCTAGCACATCTTGCAGGCAGGACAAATTGTAAGTCAAAAGTTTTGTGGCTGTGTTGGGGTCACAAATCTTTCTACTGGAAGGCATGCCTGATTATAGGAGATGACCAGTTCAGCTCCATATACCCAATTATTAGGATTCTTAGCTTGGGTTACCATTGTGGATTCCTGGGAGTTTCCATTACACTCAATTTTCCCTGAAATGCACCCTAATTCCTGTTGTCTCTCCCAGTACTCTCTCCCTCCATTCTCCTCAAATCCTATGCATCCTATTTGCCTCCCACATAACCCCAGTCCATTTGCAATATCTATTACCATTCCCCCTTCCCAATGAGATGCCTATGTTTCCTCCTTGAGCTCTAATTCAGCTAAAACAATCGGGTACAATAAAACAACTTTTGGAGATATCACCATCCCTGATTTCAAGTTCTACTACAGAGCTATATTAATAGAACCCTCATAGAATTGGGATAAAAATGGAAAGGATTGCCAATGGAATAGAAAAAGCAACCCAGATGTAAGACCAAACACCTATGTACAACTGATTTTTGATAAAGAAGCTAGAATTATACAGTGGATAAAAGAAAGTATCTTTAACAATTAGTGCTGGTCTCACTGGATGTCAGCATGTAGAAGGATGTTAATAGATCTGTATCTGTCACCCTACATAAAACTCAAGACTAGCCGGGCGTGGTGACACACTCCTTTAATCCTAGCACTTGGGAGGCAGAGGCAGGTGGATTTCTGAGTTCGAGCCCAGCCTGGTCTACAGAGTGAGTTCCAGGACAGCCAGGGCTACACAGAGAAACCCTGTCTTGAAAAACCAAGAAAAACAAACAAACAAACAAAATACCTCAAGACTATTACCAAAGACCTCAGCATAAAACCACATGCAGTGAATCTAATAGAAGAGAGTGTAGGAAATAGCTTTGAACGCATTGGTACAGGAGACAATTTTCTAATCAGAACACTAATGGCTCATGTTGAGGTAATATGACAGAATACTGTAAGACTTATTAGAGCAATATATCTTTATACCATCTTTAAGTAGCAAAAGGTTATATTTCTCTTTTTACATCAGTGAATTTCCTGGTCCGGACCCTTTGTGCCTTGGTCTCCCAATTCTTTATTCACAGGGAGAAGCTGAGTGTGAAAAGACCCACGTTGTTGTCTGTGTCCCTGTTTGGAGGTGGGGAGGCAGGATGGGGAGCGAAGGATGCAGGGAAGCAAACATGGACTCGGTCATAGATGCCTCTCTGCCATTCTCTGTAGGCCTCTCAAACCCAGTCAGCTTCAAATCCATACTGCTACAGCCTAGGTCACTGCCCAAACCCCATTCAAGGATTAGGGGGAGGAGGGCAGTGAATTTTTATCTCAGGTAAGTTGAATTCAAATCAACACATTGGGTGCCATTTTGTTGCAGTAATTCTCTGTCCCAAATAAGCCCCAGCAATGAAAACACAACTCAATTCATATGAATACAAGCTGTGCACCTAGATTGGGCAGGTCTACCTCTACACTACCATCCTCCCCTTCTATGAGACCCCTTAGAACTTGTGGTTTCTTCAGGCCATGTGCTTCTGCTCCACTTTTTTTCTTTTTCCTCCTCCTCTGTGTCCTCTCTCACTTCCATTTTCTCCTTCTTCTCCCTCTCACCTTCCACTCCACCTTCCCTTTTATCTACCCAATCGTCAGTTCTCCTTTATTTAACAAATTAAGGTGGGAAGCAGGTTTACAGGAAATCACCTGAGTGCTGACTCATTCCTTGTTCTCAACCACTCACAGGAGAATCAAATTAAGATCAAATATAATTAGTCCCAGGGCTATCCACAACAGGCTCAGGCACTGAAGTCAATAATTAATAAATGGGACCTCATAAAACTGAAGAAGCTTCTGTGAAGCAAATGACAATGTCAATAGGACAAAATGGCAGTCAACAGATTGGGAAAAAATTTTCACTAACCCTACATCTGACATAGGACTAACTTCCAAAATATATAAAGAACTCATGATCAAACCAAATAATCTAACTAAAAATGGGATTCAAGTCGAAACAGAAAATTCTCAGCAGAAGAATCTCAAATGGCCAAGAAATATTTAAAGAAATATTCAAATTTCTTAGCCATCAGAGGAATGTGGGTTCTATCTCACACCTGTCAGAATGCCTAAGATCAAAAGGACAAGTGGCAGTGCAGTTCATGCTGGAGAAGATGTTGTAGGAGTGCAAACTTGTACAACCTCTTTGAAAGTCAATATGTAATTTTCCCAGAAAACTGGAAATCAATCTACCTCAATTTCTAGATATGCCACATTTTAGCATATAGCTAGACATTTCATCCTACCCCTAGTTCAACTATGTTCATATCAGCTTTCTTTGTAATAGCCCCAAACTGAAATGTGCCTCAGTGAAAGGATGAATAAACAAAATGTGGTACATTCATAAATTGAAATATTACTCAGCTATTAAAAATATTCCAAAATTTGTAAGCAAAAGGATGGAACTAGGAAAAAGGAAATCATCCTGAGTGAGGCAACCCAGATCCAGAAAGACAAACATGGTATGTATAAATTATAAGTGGATATTAGCTATAAAGTTTATTTAATAATAAAATATTAAATAAAATTAAATAAAACAAATAAATAAATAAATAAATAAATTAAATAAATAAATAAATAAATAAATAAAATTTTTTAATAATGTGTTTACAAATATGTTTGTGTGTGTGTGTGTGTGTGTGTGTGTGTGTGTGTGTGTGTGTGTGTGTGTCTATGAATGCATATGACCATGGAGTCCAGAAGAGAGTATCAAACCTTGGATAATGTTTTAGTAAGTGGCAAGGAAGCTCATGTGGGTGCTGGGAGCCAAATTCTTCCTCTGCAAGAGGATGTAAGTCACTGAGGAATTTTCTAATGACAATTTTTTTTTTTTTAACTATAACTTTGGAAGCACATGACATTTATTTCCCCAAACTACCATGCGAAACCAGAACGGTAGCACAACATTTAGGTTTTTGTTATTTTATTTTAATTACATGAGATTGTATTTTACCCTCAAACTATGTCATAGTTGTCTTGACTCAAATACATTTGAGCAATGACTATGTTGCTCTAACAAACTGTGGTTAGAGGAAGGTTAGGTACATTGCATTTTTTATTTCAAAGCATTATGAAACTAGCTATTTTCTATTACCTAAAATATAACCAGTAGCTAACTACTCTCCATTGGTTTTAAGACCCAAATTTCAAATTTAATAGAACTCTGACATACGACCAAGAGCTTACTGACTGAAAATTGTTCTGACAGAACAAGTAATACTCAGGAAGGCTGCATGGCAATAGGAATTGTCAGCCTTAATGAAAGGATGGGATATATTGACCTCAGAATGTGTACGTACTTACAGGGACGATGCATGCCAACTCAATTCTGTTCTAAACTTAAGTCTTGGTTCAGGCTGCAAACAAGCTCTGCTGTTTCAATTCTGCCTTGACTCATTTAAAATTAATATTGTTTGCTGTGTGACTACCCACTTGTCTAACACAACTGAAGAGATAGTAAGTATCAGGAGAATTAATTGGACCAGATTCAACTTCCCAATGATTGCAGCCATCTCAACTGCCAAGTATAACTCAGATCTCCCAATTGGTAGTGTATTGACTGTCTAATTAAGAAGCAAAACTGTCTGAGGTGATTTAAGATCTAACTTCATCCTACAGTGAGATAGATGGATGCCTTGTCAAAAATCTGATAAAATATTCACTACCACAACCTATTCAACCCACATGCCACTCTGTCAAGTTGTGAAAAAGAGAGTAAAGAAAGGATTATGTGTGTGTCTGTTTTCTTGAGAACATTTTTGTTGTTTTTGTTAGCACTGCTGTGAGCTGTTTTACTTCCCCAGGAGTGTGTGGATGTGACCACAGTGCTTCTCAGAGCTGGGAAAGTGAATTAGTATCTTTGGGTAAATGTAAGTCATTTTGTCAGATAACTACTTTGCAGGAAGGTGATTAAGATTTTTACTTTGAGGCTGAACTGCCCTTCTCTGGTATCTCTGGAGAGATGGGAGCTGAAGTGGAAGCCCAAGGCTAAGGGTCTTATTAGTGCTGATCACAGAGAACTGCAAACTCCAGGAGCCTTTCTTCTCATCTCCCTGCCTCAGAACTTTTTCAAAGGTTACTGTATTAGTTGGTTCTCATAGCTGTGACAAATACAGGTGGGAAACTATTTGTAGGACAGGTGATTTATTTGGGTTCCTTGTTTCTTAGGTTTAAGTCTATGGCCGTCTGGTTTCCATATCTTGGGACTGGAGGTCAGCAAGTCCTGGTCCTAGGCAGGGTGGACCACAACCATGTAGCTCATGTGAGTCAGAAGGGAGGAAGGAAGAGAGGTGAGCAGGAACAAGGAGAATTGAATGGAAGGGAGGGAAGAAATAGGGGAAGATATAGGAGAGAGGAAAAGAAAAGAGAGATGATAAGATACAGAACACAAGAGCAGGCCTCAGAGCCTATTCCCTTCAGTCAGGTCTCACTTCCTTAATGTCCACTCATGAAGTCAGTGACCAAGGGTTCGAATCCTCTTTCTTCGATCAATCTGCTGAGGGCCAATCCTTGAGCATCTGAACCATTGGGGGGAAATATTTCAAACTGCAGCTGTAACTATCTTTGAAATCACAGCTGCTGCCTGTCTGTCTATATAATGCTACAACATCTACTTTCTAATTCTCCAGTACCTCAAAGATAGTTCTAAAAAGATCAAATAATGAAACAAAGCTGAGAAGGATTAAGAAAATTAATTTCTCAGCCATTTACTATTATTTTTTATAAAGTAAGGTTTTCACTGACCACACATAACTCGATATTCCATCAAGTAAGGTGAACCTGTGGTCATGTAGATAGAACTCAAAGCAGCTGGGAACCTTAGAGTTCAGTTTTATGATCTTCTGTCTTCGTGTCCTTGAATAAATTTATCTTTTGTGGATCTCACTTAATTCTTCTGCAATCAGAAACTCATTAAATGTTTTTTTTTTTTTCTGCCTCAAACCTTCTGCTACATTTCACTCATCCAAAATTAGAGCTAGCATTTTATATCCTACATTACTTGTACTAGTACAGTCAACAGCAATATAAAGCTCAGATATAGTTCTGTGAGGAAGGGCTACATAGTTGATAAGCATGAGATTCAGGATTCAAAGTTACATTAATATGACAGTTCATTTTACTATCCAGTTATGATCTAGTACTTGACATAACTCTGAACAAGTTACCCTGTCTCTTTTTGACAACATTTCTAATATATGAAGCGAGGTACATATACATGCTAGAATAAGATAGTGCCTGGACAACAGTGAGATCTGTGCATACATGTAATGATGAAATATGATGATGATGATGATGATGATGATGATGATGATGATGATGATGGCGACGACGGTCGATGATGATGAAGGCTATGATGAATATGATGATTAAACTGTAGTTGGCATCTCTCATGTTTACCTTTTCTGCAAACAGCTCACTGGGAAATTTCTGAGTTGGGACATGGAGTGACAAGAAATTAGGAACTATCATTCTCTTTGGAAGGACATGAAAATTTACTGTGTCCAAGGGAAGTTTGTCCACCATAGCAGCACTTCCATTTGTATTTGGAATAATGAACCTTCCCTGTTAACCAAAATTTTCTTGCTTACACTAGAAGAAACAGGCCACTGCAACTTATAGTTCTCATGACCAGTTTTGGAAAACTCTCATAAGGTTTCTATGAAGCCTAACCCTACCTCACCAAAACAAAACAAACAAACAAACCATCAGAAAACAATTCAGGCAGGAAGCCACTTGAAGAGAGTCCTTAAAACTGTGATAAAGATACTGATGTGTAGCTTTTCACAGTTGATGGCTTATGGCAAGGGAATGGGGAAGACCTCTCTTATCTTTGACTGGCTGGCCCCTAGAAGTTTGCCCATGCACCAGTGAGTATGTGAACATGCAAATTGGATGTGGTTTATATTTTCTGGGTTGGTGGGGCAGAGCACGAGGGTAGGAGAGTAGACTTAAGAGAAATGTGAAGCGAGCATGATCAGTGTGCATTGTTATGAAATTTCCAAATAATCAGTAAAAATATTTTGTTGGGAAAAAGAAAAGAGAAAACCCTTCTAAAACCAGAAAAGAGTACACAGAGTGAGGCCGTGCATAGGAAGAGAGATTTAGCATTCAACGCTGAGCTAATGGGTATTTTCTTCATGTGAGTACAACTTGTCCCACTTGGCTGCATGGAGGAAGGACACCCTCTATTACCTCTCACAGAATGAAGGACTCGAAGATGATTTCAGGTAGAATGACATTCTAAGAGTCAGGACCCCTTCTCCCATTCCACAAACATGCTGGCTGATTCCCCGTGTGAAGCGCTGGTCCCATAGCTGCGTCTGGGCTGCTTTAGGTTAAGATTTGTGCGTTTTCTAAAACTGGGACTCTTAGAGCATCAGGAAACCATTTTAGGGTTTAGGTTGCTTCCAGCTCCCCTGCTGTCTCCTGCCTCCCTCTCACACAAGCTCATCATTATCTGAAACTCCAATCTCATCTCACTTAGGCAGCAGCCGCACAGGCCCCTGGCAAACCAGCAGAAATGTTGAAGTTTGGTTTCTTCTGCACATCCCTCCGGGCATCTGCACAGCTGTCAGGAGTGATGTGCTTTCATGGTTTTCTTGGGAGAAGTTTTCTTGTGTGAAATAGTTGCTTCTTGAACTGGACAAATACTTGATCCTGGTCCCCTATGCTGTGTGAAGTGGCATGACTCCCCACAGTTATATAGAAGTCTGAGTTAAAAGAGTTCTTAAAATAAAGGCAGTCCATCTCACCATCCAGTGTTAAAAACAATTGCTGTGCTAGGGGCTCTGGACTCACTATGATTCTTTGCTATATTCCCCATAATGAAGGATGCACATATTTTGAAGATGTGTTCAGGTAGAACAGGAAATCCTTCCCCTATTCTGGATCAGCAGAGTGATAGGTGTGTTCGTTTACGACTGAAAGACATAAAAGATGTTGCTGGAACAAAGCAGTCCAGGAAGAATTATTGGTAAAAAGTTTAAAGTCCCCAGAATGAATCACCTTCATGGAAGATGGCAATGGCTTCACACAGAGTGTTCCTTAGGAGAAGATACAGTCCTCTGAAAAGTTTAATTTAACAGTGTGTGTGTGTGTGTGTGTGTGTGTGTGTGTGTGTGTGTGTGGTGTACACTCATTCATCTGCTTCTGCAGCCACATCTGCATCTCTGTCTATGTTTCTCACCAAAATCAATGTTTTTACAGACATATTTCTTAATGAATTCCATTAATAAAACTACAGTAAGTGTTGAGAGAAGCTAATGTGAAGTCAGGGATGGGGTGAGGATCCAGGTAAAAATTTGATATAGGGATGGCATTTGGAAAAACAAACATGAAGAAGGCTAAGAGTTGACCAAGGATAGACAGACCCTGTATGTCTATTTCTGTTCCTGCACATCTGTACAACACACATGGAGTTTGCTTTGAAACTCAAGTACTACCCTAGGCATGGGCATAGTTTAGTCATTTTAATTTCTGAGTCATTTGGAAGAGAAGACACATTTGAAATGGAGATTAAAAGAAACTAAAGAATGGGAGAGGAGAGTCAATTAAAATAGCATACTGGAAAGAAGAAAACCATGAACCATAGAATAAAAACTTGGCTTTGAGGAGTAAATATCTCCCAAATAACACTATACATGCCAATACAGACAAGACTGGCTATTATAAAAGATGCAATAATGGAGAGAGTTTGAAGACTTTGTCCATTAATTAGCAGAATATTTTACACCTTCATTAAATGGAACGGTAGACTTTTTGTGAAACTCTTGCAATTTTGAGGAGAATAGCTTTATCTGGAGTATTTTGGGTTCTTCTGAGCAACAACAAATTGTGTTAGAGTCCTTAAGGTGCATTTTCAATTTCATATCCATGGAGAAAATAGCTTCTGCCCCGCCCTCTTCTCCTCAGCCGGTTAGAATATACTGGAAGTCAGTTTTTAATATTATAGATGTGAATCTGTTCACCTTTTAATGTGCAACTTCCCATTATGTGAGGATTATTTTGTATAGGAGAAAGTTGTCTGCAGGTTACAGCACTTGGACTCAGCAGATTTTGTAAACTAAATAAATTGAGTTTATTTCATCAAATAGCTATTTATTTCTTATTAGCTGTCTTTATTTATTTGAAAATGATAGCATCTTCTAATCTATAACACATAAGAGCTCTTGATAATCAAAACAGCAAAACACTTCTAGAAGTATCATCTACTAAAAGATGGTTTTAAAATGAGTTTAAGATTTAGCAACTCACTTTCCCTTCCTGTTGTCTAATTTAGGCCTGATGGAAGGGTTTCTATTTAAAAATATCATGTTGGGGCCATCTCGAAGGGCTTTATACCATGAGAGCCTAACAATAAAAGATGTACATCTAAGAATTCAATTTTCCCATCTACCAATACAAGTCTGGGACCGCTCGAGTTCTATTGCCTTGCAGAGTAAGGTTAAAGACTTTTGAATGGGATCAGATGGAAGCTGATGAATCTGGGATTGCAGATATTTTCATTACCAGAAGCGCCACCATTCTGCAGCTGGGACAATTGTTTTTAATTAATCTGAATAAACAGTGGGGCTTTGACAAACAAATAATAGCCATGAAATTAAACAGCTCTTTTGAAGGAGGTTGGGGGTGATACAAAACCTTCCAGGGATTGCCTTTGAGCTTTAGAGGAATTATATTTAATAAGTAGTTCTCTGTGTTCATGAGAGAAGAATGGGAATAGGGTTCATGCTCTGAGATATGGGCAAGCATTTGACTGAGTTGGAATTGCAGGAAAGTGAGAATCATAGAATTTGGGAGTGGAATGAGCGGTAGTAATCATGTATATCATCTATTCTTCATTATTTCCAGTAAAGGTAAAAAGATTGAGTAGCACAGAAGAAGAATGAAATTTGTCCAATCTCTTACATTTCATATTCCTAAGAATAATCATGGGCTACAGACATGGAGGAAACACGACTTATTCTCGCCAGTAAGAAAAGCTTGCAAGTAAAATTTTATTAATCTAAATTACAGATATTTGAAGCTTCTGATAGCTGACAATTCCATTAATGTACAGCAACCATATTTCCAGAGGTTTCTACAAGGATGTAATGCACTGAGTATGATACTTATCATGGATATTATTCCAAGAAACTGCTGGTTTCAGAGTGAACCCAGATTACCATATTCTAGAACCTACTGTATGAATAGGCAAGTGGCATATATTCAAACTATGCCCATCTTCAGAGGGTGGGCAGTTTGACTAGACTGGGCACATAAGAGCAATGTGTCCAGTCTAGTCTACAGTGATCCTGCCTGAAACTGCTGTTATTTCTGAATCCCCCACACATTTGGTGCAGAACAGAAAGGCCTCAGTGCTGCTTCTCCTCAGGTCGGGCCTCTAATCCTGTGATAATTATAAGATGCCACCAGTCAAAGTTCTAATTAGCCAGTCCCCACCTTCTGTGACCTCCTTCAGTTGTGTGTTTATTTTTCTCTTTTGAGTGTTATTCACTGCCAGCTTTTGTCAAGCTACTACTAAGTGGAACAGTGATAATAAAACTCCCGAAGAGTCAAAGACGATTCTCAAAAAGGTGCCATAATCCATAATCTTTACTTGTATCAAGCTTAGATTTTTTCTTCTCTCTCTCTCTCTCTCTCTCTCTCTCTCTCTCTCTCTCTCTCTCTCTCTCTGTGTTTGTGGCTGTGTGACTAGGTATAATGTTAAACTTTTTCCAGCTTCAGGAAAACAGTTTTCTACCTGGCAACTTTTCATTCAGGCTTACATATATTATCATTTCAAGTATTTTTTTTCTTGAGGGTAGCAGAATTTTAGTGTATCCTTGACCTCCGAATTGGTTTCAGAGGAAGATGTACTTTATAGACATGACAGAGATGTGCTGTTGAAGTGGCCTAATACCTTGACAGAAGCAAAGTTAATGATGTCATCTCCAGAACATCTCATGACGTTGTCATGTGACTAGTTCTAGCTTCAGTTTTTCTGATATGCCTTCACTTTCCCTACTGCTCCTCCTCACCATCTGCTTCTCCTCTTGTTTTTCCTCATCGTCCCTCTCCCCTCTCCAACACAGGACACGTTCCTTAAGGAAGAGGATGAGATGGAGAATTGTTACAACCATGTTAAAATGCTAGTGTTTTATAAGGTAAACAGATAAATCATCCTTGACTGTCTCTATCTTGTCCTTAATACCCTTATCTCTCCCTCCCTTTCACTCAAGATGTCATTGCTGGTAGTTGATGCCACTCTATATGTAGGACCTCTGCATACTTGTACCACACGAATAAATATACCCACACCATGCCTTTAGCAAAAGTCCTGTGTATCTTCACATTTGTTCTTTTTTTTCAGAGTCAACACTTACATTCAACCAACTCTTTTTCTTTTCTAACAAACACAATGAGGAGATGTTAGTATTATTTTACAGGCACCAATGACCCGTTTAATATTGCTACAATTACCAAATTATGGCCTTTGGTTCTTCGTCTGTTCTTGCCTGAAATATGTTATGTTTATTAAGAGAAAAAGTTTACATAGAATGCAAATATTTGATTGAAAGTATCCAGAAACTAGTCCTTCCATCTTAATGCCTTAATTCCTGCTTGCCTCACTTTTCCCCAATGATACAGTACCTTGAGAAAGAACTTAAGTTGTTTACTGACAGAATTCTTTTAAAAAGCTTTGATTGAATCTCAGACCTGTGTAGATACCATTTGTGTGTGTGTGTGTGTGTGTGTGTGTGTGTATGTGTGTGTGTGTGTGTGTGTGTGTNTGTGTGTGTGTGTGTGTGTGTGTGTATGTGTGTGTGTGTGTGTGTGTGTGTGTAGTTGTGTGACTAGGTGTGATGTTAAACTTTTCCCCACTGCAGGAAAAGAGTTTTCTACCTGGCAAATTTTCATCCAGGCGTAAGTAAGAGAAGTGTGATAAACAGTATTTTTCCCATCTCAAAAAACAGCTAGATGATAGCTCTCTACTGCAGAGAACTCTCAACTGATTTCCCAAGTGGGATGAGAAAATGCATGCTATAGTTTTTCTTCCCCCAAATAAAAATGTAGGACAGGGACTAAATAGTTTGACTCAAAAAGCAGGATGTGGGGGTGTGAATTATAAATAACTCTAGTTTGCATTTTTAATATCTGCTATGTGTAAGGTGCAGTGTTAAGTATTTTATAAACTTTATATTCACTTCCCATATTAACCCTGTAAAATGGGCCAAGGTTGCACCAAACTAAGTCAGCAAGTTCTGTGCCCATACCATTCCTATTTTACTTTTAACTGCCTCTCTGGAAATTCTCTGTGAAAATACCACACAAATTCATGTTGGAAAAATGGAAGGTTTTAATATAAAAGCATTCATACCTACTAGGTAGAACTGTATTTCCTTTCTAACAATGAGAAATTATAAGGGAAATAAATGAAAAAACCAAGAATAAACTTTGTAAGATTTGAGGGGCTCAGCCAGGGAATGGGATGACCCTCGGAAAAAGAAGACCCTCTTTCCACCCCGGGTTCTAAAGTAGGAGATTTGGTATCTGTATCTAAGAAAGTCATCGAAAGTCAATGATGTTATTAGTCAACTTCTAAACTGTAAAGCTACATGGCTCTGCTAAAGGTAAATGATAAGTTCCAAGCCCTATGGATTATTATATCTGCTTGTACTGCATCTGCCAAGGCTGCGTTTATATCTGCCCTATTTGTGTTGTAGAATTCTTGTCCTGGAAATTCCACGCTCACTACCTTGACCAGCTATGAACCTACAATTCCATTTGTGAGTGCTTTTGTAAGGAACACCGAAGAAAATTTTAGGGGAAGTCTGGACTCTTAGTCACAGTCATTACATTAGCCTTTTCTTCAAAATCAGAAATTTGGTGAACAAAATAGGTATTGAGAAGTCTTAAATAAAAAAAATGCATAAAAATCAGCATCTTCAGGTTTCTATCATATTGTATTACATTTGACCTCTCACAAACTGTTGTGAGAAGAATATTTTGTTCAGTACTTTAGTTTACGTATCACAAAAACAATCAGAAATTTAGGCAAAACCATGACTTTTACTTAGAAATCATAAAATAATCTTGAAATATAATTTAGATTTTTTTCATTTCTCTTTTTCTTTATTCTTCTTTCATACATCTCAACTGTAGCCTACCATCTCCCCCCTTGCACTACTCACCCCTAAATCCTCTCTCCTCCAGATCCACTGCCCCTCCATTTCCCTTCATAAAAGAGCAGGACACCTATTGATAGCAACTAAATCCCAAGCTAAACAACCACAGCTTGTCTATGGAGAGGACCTAGCATAGAGCCATGCAGGCCCCATGATTGCCAGGTCAGTCTCTGTGAACTCCTGTAAGAACCACAGAATTTACTCCTTGTTGTTCTTGAATAATGTTTGCATGTACAATCACGAGAGCAAGTTATTTATTACACCTAACATTTTGCCATCTCTATTTTTCAAAGTGGATTATTATGATGCCACAAAATTATATTATTTGAACAGCTATGGGTCTTCTCGAGCTTATTTTGATGTTAATGAGATAAAGCAGAAGAAAGAAGCAGTAAATAAATACAAGGATAAGTGAGAGTACAATGAATCCAAGGTGTACCATCAAGAGTGAGGTTGAAGGAGGAATCTGAATGTCGGCAAGACTCTCATTTTTCAATATTTAGTTTCTTTGTTTGGTTGTCTGTTTTTGGTTTGGCATATTGAGATGTTGACATTATTTTTTTTCATAATTTCTTCAGATTAGTGTCATATCTCTCTCAATATGCTCGGAGACAACAAATTAAAAAAAATTAATGCTCTGAATAGACCTCAGGACTTCCCATGCAGTCTCATTGACTCACAGAATCTGACCCCTCTCAGTCTGAACTGCAAGTCACATGAAAGAAGTTATGATTATCCCAATCATTTCATGTGGCCTTCTGAGACCCTGCTGTCCTTGGCTAAGAGAGTTAGTAAGGGTGGCTTTAAGGAGCCACTGTGGAATGTGTGGATTAGACAAAGAAAAGATGCATAAAACCCAGAAGTCTTGTCAAGACAAATCAATGAGCTCAAACCATGATAGGCAAAAAGCACAGTGTGTTAGCCACAAGTATTGTACTGTCGGTATGAATGAGTTCATACCCAAGAACCAATGCAGAGTGTCTGTGTCGTCTTAAGTGACTCGTAGAACCCTCTTTGCAACCTGCCAGATACAAGCATAATAATTCCTATCTTGTGAAGTTTCTCTAAAGATTAAATCAGAAAAATGTTAGCTATTTATCTATCAAGAGAAATGCTTGGAAGAAAACATTATCTTACTTTAATAAAAGATAGGATGGAAGTAAGCAAAACACACATGCATGTAAGTATGCATGCCTGCATGCATGCATTATTACATGTGAGCATGTATACAAACACACACACACACACACACAGAGAGAGAGAGAGAGAGAGAGAGAGAGAGAGAGAGAGAGAGAGAGAGAGAGAGGAAAAATGGTTCCATTTTAAAACATTTTTATATGTACATGTCCCAATTATTCTCTTCCTTCATCCCTCAATTTTTATTTGTCTCAAATTTAAAAATAAGCAGACAACAAAAGAATTAATCATAAATCAAGTTCCCAAACTTCCAAATATGATCACTTTCAGTGTTCCTGTAGAGATCTTGAATGGATATAGGCATAACTACTGTGGATTTAATTTCAAATTTATTTATTTAATTTTTTAGCCTCTTTCTCACATTTCTTCATGCTAAAACTTCATTCTAACCACTATTGTAATGTTTTAATAATATCCCAAAAGTTGAGTTCACAGTAGTTTTAGTCTGTTTTTCATTCTCATGTTAAAATGTGGCTAGTTTAGTTTTACTTTTCCTACAAACAATGACATAATCCACACTTTTCTTCCAAGGCACAGTAGGATCTGCAATTATAAATAACTGTTGTCCATGAATCAATTAGGTTGTGGTAATTAAAATTTCACAAGCAGATTAAAGAATTGACGATGAGACCCAAGGGGCCAGCTCAGTCAATAAAGTACTTGACTTGTAATCATGAGAACCCCACTTTAATCTCCAGACTCCATCTAAGAAAAGCTCACATAATGGGACATATTTGTAATCTGAGTACTGAGGAGGTAGGGGAATGAAGACTCTTGGGATTAGTGGCCTACCACGCTTAGCAAGTTTCAGGACAATGACAGACCTTATCATAAAAAAAAAAAAAAAATGAGCTTTCTCAAGAACAACACCTGAAATTGTCCTCTGATAAATGTCCACCACACACATACACAAACACACATGTGTGCACACACAGACTCATGAGGAACTAGTAATAAGCATAGAATTTGAAAAAAATAACATGAATAATAACAAAAATAACAAAAAGAATCATTTTAGAGAATTCACATTCTTATTGATACAAATTTAAAATTACATTAACTATTATAAATAGTTACTTATACACAAAATTGTATCACTAGTGAACCTATTACACTGCTTTAACTGACACCTTTTTGTATCAGCATGAGTAATATCTGAAATATATAATTAATTAATTTATTTTTTGGTAAATGAATGTATGGTGATACTCTGTTGTAGACAATTTGATAGTTGTCAAAGATTCTACACTCCATAATGTTTGACATCAGATAAAAGTGATACTTGTCATTACTAAATGACAAAGCACCAGCTCTTCCTATTTCTGTGTCACATATTCTCTGAGAAAGGATACAGCAAAATCACAAGTGTGTTTATACTAGGAAGCAAAATTGCAGATTGTGTTTCTCATTTTTTTCCTTTTTGTCTTT
This sequence comes from Mus pahari, assembly GCF_900095145.1. Classification (NCBI taxonomy): domain Eukaryota; kingdom Metazoa; phylum Chordata; class Mammalia; order Rodentia; family Muridae; genus Mus; species Mus pahari. Next base: position 160,509,164 of record NC_034590.1, on the reverse strand, counting down.
CTATTCAAAAAATTTTTAATTTTATATTTATTTCTATGCAATAAACCTTCCCATACATGTCTCCTTGCTCTCTGTCAAATTCATAACTTCAAGTGTCTGTTATATTTACTGTTGTTATTGACGTGTGTATACACACACATACACACACATGCATACACACACACATATACATATATATTCCTAAATATGATCATCTAAGTAGGGATAATTCACACACATGTATGCTTTCACAACTATTTTATATTGGATAAGCAATTGTTATGTTGTTCCCTGGGGAAGATTATCCCTCCTGTTCTCAGCAGTCTGTAGTTGTCCATTCTTCTTTGTGTATGGGTGATACCCATAGTCCTTCTCCTGTCCACTTTAGCATCTCTATTGTTGTTGTCCTTGCTCACCTCACAATTAAGCTGTCATGTCAGTGTGACTATGTGGGTTTAGTTTCTGATGTTTCTAGGAGACACAATCTCACAGAAAACTCCCTGATGCTCTTATTGTTATAATTCCACCTCCTCTTCTGAAAGGTTCCCCAAGTCTTAGGTGTACAAGTTGCTTTGTAGATTTATCCATTGGGACTGTTGTCCACAATTCTGCATTTTGATTGGTTGTGATTTTCTGTACCGATTTCTGTCTGTTGAAAAGAGAAGTGACCTTCATGAGTAGTGAGGACTACACCTGTCTGTGGTTAAGAAAGATACTTAGAATGCTGTTGGGAGTTGGGTTGATTTAGTCAAGTGATGGATGTAGGTTCTTCTCCAAGATTTATGACTGCATTAACCCTGAGAAGTTAACTAGGTTTTCAGTACCCAGCATTTCCTCTTGTTAAACAGGTCTTAACCAGCTTTTCTTCTACTTATGTGTATGTACATATGCTTGCTTATCTGTATGTGCACCACATATGAGCATGCCATTAAGGACTAGATGTGGGAGCATCAGGTGGCTGTGAGTTACTTGATCAGTGATTAGAACTGAACCCAGGTATGTATTTATGTTAGCACATGTGCCATGTATGTCATGCTATGATACAGAGGTAGAGATGAGAGGACATCTCTGTGAAGTCAGTTCTCATCTCCAATATTTATGTGGTTTCAGAGGATTCAGAGAAGGCTATCAGGCTTTCACAGAAAACGCCTTTACTCACTAATCCATCATACTTGGCCCTAAAAAGGAAATTTTAACTCAGTTTTCTTACCTTTGAAAACATATATCAGCTAACTATAAGCAAACAATTTATAGCAAACCAGAGTGGGCTCTGATTACTTTTTAGTCAGTTAGTTATAAATACCAGACCATTGCATGAAATCAACTTATTAATGAGCTGAGCTCTTAAAGCAGAGAACTTCTTAGGTAGATGATCTATTGATCATAGGAAGTCATTAATGATAGCCTATCCAATTTTTTTTTCTTCCTGTAAAGTGTCCAAGGTAAGTATGAGGTCAAGCTAAGTCATAACCCCATGGGGTGGAATATGAATTAACAAATTCTTTTTTTCTTTTTGGTATGGGAAGTGTAGGAGGGGCTGTGAGCAGTAGCTTACGTGACTTTGTATGAGTATCTAGGTTGTCAAGGGAGGGTCTTAAGCATGTACACTTCCCATGCTCTGCGCTTGGGTGAACCCTTTGGTTTGACATTGACATTGACGTTGACTCATAGTCTCCATACCTATAAGTTAGCTCCATTATGTCTTCTTTATATAATTGTCATCCTACAAGTCATATAAATATTCCTGTCTATAAATCTATAAAAGGCACAGATAAATGTCAGAAAAATACAATAGTAAATACAGATCTTACAAGATCTCTTAATAAACTTACAGATAAGCTTTATCCCTCTGCTACCATAAAGTAGTGACAAAGTGGTTCTTGTATGAACTAGCTGAACATTCTCAGCACTCATCTTCTTGGGCATAAGGATAATATGCTGGGAAATTTTGGTTCTTTTTACCTCATCTATGTAATATGTATCCTGGTAAAAGTAAAGCAAGTAGTGAAATTTGTCCTCAAAATGTTTGCCATGTATTTAGTTTTAAAGAAGCTGCTGTTTCTGAAATTACTGCTGGGATGGTGACGATGATGACAAGGATGATGAAGACAACAAAAACGACCATATATGCCCTCACTCAAGAGACTTATGTGTTCTTCATATTTTAATCCTCACAAACACATGAAATCAATGTTATTTTAATGCTTGTTTTAGTGATAAAGTAACAAAATAAACCCCAAAACTAAGCAAATATTGTGTGGTAGAGCCTAGATCATTTTCCAGGTAATCTGGCTCCAGAATCTATTATACTCTTCTACTTTGTGTATAAATTAGCCATAAACATATTAATATTTAATACTTACCAGATCATTTCAATTGGAAATCATTATGTACTTATAATTTCCCAGATTAAGTATGTATTTTAGAAACATCATCTAGGGCCAAATCAAACCATGTCACTTGGTTTTGTTTATGAAACTATATCAATATCTTCAGAATGCTATAATAAAAATAGCAAACCAACTGTCTTTAATGATAAAAAATATAGAGGCTATAAGGCCCACATTTAGGGTGCTGCCATTGGAGTCTTAGTAAGGACCCTTCTTTTGCCTTGAAAAAAGTTACTCTTTGTGTCAATTCAATTATTCCTTACCGAATGGGTGTCTCATTTCTCTAACTAAAGGACACTAATCAGAGAAAAGGCTTGACACGCATGAAATTATCTAAATCAGGTCATTTCCCAAAGTTCTCAGCTCCATGTTTATTTATGTACTTATTTACTACTGATGCTAAAGATAAAAATCATGGCATTATGAACACCAGGAAAATCTCCACCACTGGAGCTCACCCCAGCTCTAATGGTCATTCTATTAAAATGTAAGACTTCAACATATAAGAGGAGAAGAAAAAATTGAGTCCCTAGCAAATACTTGTTTTACATCTTCATGTGAGTGTATGCTTGTGCTGTGTGTGTGTGTGTGTGTGTGTGTGTGTGTGTGTGTGTGTGTGTGTACTTGGACATGTGTGGGCTTTGGCAGATGAACACCCGAAGGATCCAGTTTTCTCCTTTAACTACCTGTGTTCTGTGGGTTGAATTGAGAACATCCGCCTTGGCAGGAAACATCCTACCCACCAAGCCTTCTCCTCAGCCTCAAGTTATTTTAAAATATACAACTCTACTGAGTTCATCATCTCCTTTCAAATTAGCTATTATATGAAGGATGCTAAGGAAGGAGTTCTGTTTGGGGAAGATCTGGTATGTTCTTCAAGGCCTCTTTTAATTCTGTGTCATGATCTCATTAAGTTCCTCTAATGCGGGCACATGTAGAAGTTTACACCTTTTGAGTGGCAGATGAATAATATTCTAAACTCATTTCTTCATATGAGCCTGAAGTATTAACCTGTATCTTTGAAGCCTTTTGCAATCTCTAAGATCAGAACTATGTACAAATACATGCCTTGTCTTGTGTAATATCACTGGTTGATTCATCAAGAATACTTGAATTTTAGCTCTGTATGGTGGTTCACATCTGTAAACCAGCAAATAGAAGCTGAGATAGAAAGATTGTAATGTACCCTAGTTCAGAGAAGACTACCTAGTGAGTTTCATACCAGCTTGACCTACAGCAAGATATTCTTCTCAAACAAACAGTTAAGCCATTCAATTTATGTCAATAGATTATCTAGTGGTTGGGAGAAATCAAAGACTCTGGATATTGGTATTTGCCTTATTAATCTATTTTCAAAGGACTTATAAAGAGCTGAGGTGGCTCAGTTAAAGTTAGGGTTGCTGAGCAGGGGGAGGGGGAGAGGATAGGGGGTTTTCAGAGGGGAAACGAGGAAAGCAGATAACATTTGAAATGTAAATAAAGAAAATATCTAATAAAAAATTTAAAAGGGGGTGGGAAAAAATTAGGGTTAAGAGGTATCCATTCTTTTTTTTTAATTTAATTTTATTTTTAATTCATTTTTTACACTCCATATTCCATTCCCTGCCCCCCATCCACACTCTGACTGCTCCACATCCCACATCACCTCCCCACCCTACCCCATCTCCATGTGGATGCTCTCACCCCCACCCCACTTGACTGTATCCATTCTTTAGGGGAGAGATTTGATACTGACTGTAGAACAGCAGCAAAGGCTAAGGTATCTTTTGAGAACACAGGGTAAAGATAATTCTTGATATGCTATTATAAGTCAGAGAGAAAAATCAAGTACAATTTGCTGAAATTAGATTATACATATTCCTCCAGGAGTATAGCTACTGCTAAAACCTGAAATATGCCTGTACCAATAAGTCAACAGTTGTAGAAGAATTTAGCAATGTCAGAGTCTGTTGTACTCATGAACATCTTCATTATGGTTTGTTAGCAATTTCTCAATAGATGTGGTTAAGGGCTCACCATCTGGAGGCAGAGAGGCATGACCTTGGGCATATGGCCTCAGAAAAACCTTTTTAAAAATGTATTCATTTTTGTTAAAATATACACCTATCCAGATCTTTCTATTGTATCAATTATATTACTTAGATTACTTTTGTTAGAAAAAAGTTGTCTTCCAAGAAACTTGAAATAGGTACAGTTAAATTTTCAGTCCTTCTAAGATTTCAGCATCCCTGCATAAATTAGGGGAGAGCATCCCTTCTTGCTTTGTGTGGACACAGTAGAAGTGAATATGTGATAGTTAATCTTCACTGCTGACTCGACTGGATTTGGATTCACCATTGAAACACACCTCTGGATTTGTTATTAGAGTGTTTTCAGAAAAGGCTCAGCTTAATACTCATCCTCAAGATGGCCAGCACCATTCCTCTGCAAGGGCGCAAGACTGAATAAAAAGGAGAAGTGAAAAAGCAAATAGCATCTTCCAGCTTCCTGACTCCTGACGTTCTGTGACTAGTTGCCTTGGGATCCTACAGTCATACCTTCCCTACTGTGATCGATTATAATCCCCGAAACTGTAAGTCAAAATAAATGCTACTTACTTTCAGGTGTTTCTTGTCAGGTATTTGATCACAGTAATGAGGAATGGAATTAATTCAGGAAGTTTCTTGGAGCTTCTAGAAGCCCTGCCTAGACCCAAGACTTCTAGAGAGTGAGCTTGTACTCTGACTCTGTGTACTCCATTGTGTCAAAGCCCATGAAAACATGCAAACTATACAAACAAATGGAGGTGGCCTCTACAGGGTATAAGCTCACCACTGAGTTGTAAAGCCATCACAGAGGAAACTTTTTATATAGTGACATGAGTTAAGTGTTCCACAGGAAGTACATAAAGAAACAATCCCATAAGCATAAAGTCTCTCAGATGTTCCAACTATACCTTGCTGAAAATGTTCATGGAAGACAAGTGTGGTGAAGTAAATAGAACTGACCCAAAGAGATTCATGTGTTTTAATATTGGGTCCATAGACAATAGCACTACTAGGAGACTGAGTTGGAGGAAGTGTGTCACTGTAGGAGTAGGCTTTGAGCTCATCTATGCTCAAGCTCTGCCTAGTGTGAAATTTCAATCTCCTGTTACCTGCTTTTGGATCAAGATGTAGAACTCCCAGCCCCTCCAGCACCATGTCTGCCTGCATGCTGCCACACTCCCTGTCATAATGATAATGAACTAAACCTTTGAAACTATAAGACAGACCCAATTAAATGTTTGCCTTGTAAAAGTTGCCTTGGTCATGATGTCTCTTCACAGCAATAACACCAAGGAAGTAACATTCCTTAGGAATGGTGCTGCTTTCCATAATAACTAATACTAGGGAGATAGCCATGGCAACAGTGGTGTAAGTAACCTTAACTTAATCTCAGATGGCTACCCAGCAACACAGAGGGAACTTCTTATGTCCTGTTTGGTAAGAGAAGGGACAATCTGTATTGTAGCTATTGTATTTATTGAGTGTCTGTGTGTGTGTGTGTGTGTGTGTTTTATTAATAGGAGCCCACTTCTGACATTTGTTATGCTTTTTAACAAGCTTACAATTCCATCAATAAAGGCTATTTCTGAAATTGCTAATTAGTGAAACATTTAGTCTCTATTGATGGCGAATAATGAAAATGGTCAGAGTCATTATCCATGAAACTGAAAGATTCCTGATTAAATTACCAGCTCTCTTTGATAGCATAAGAATTGCTGATGGAATGTAGACCTTATGAAACAACAACAACAACAACTATATATATACATATATATATATATATATATATATATATATATATATATATATATATGTATTTGTATAGATAGATAGATAGATAGATATGTATATATTTCACATATATATGTGAAAACATATATGATGTTTTGTCACAGTCAAAACCACATACACAAACCAAATAACAGTACACACACTGTTCTGTAGACATATAGCATTATCACAGTGGCTTATGGAAATAAGCATATGTTTCATAGGTTTTGTATTTCACTAAGAAGTTGATAACTATTATAACTGCACCATTATTTTATATATTTCAAGTAGAAAACAAAAGCTAGCCAATATGGGGAAGCTAGAGGGAAAGCTGTGCTTAAAGCCATGACACATAAGGGGTCTTGCTTATTAAAAAGCTAAGCTAGATACAAGACTACTGCACACAGAAAGAGCTCAAGAAAACCGACATGTCAAGTAGAAAGAAGGGTAAGAAAAATCTCAAATCCCCTAACTCATCACACACACACACACTCACACACACACACACACACACACACACACACACACATCACCAATACCAAGTAGGCAATCAGTAAAATCTAAATTAACATAATTAAATTGATTTCAGGAAACATACCTGCATGACTGACAAAAGCCATTTTCACCCTCTCTGGGTAAAAAGGTAAGTTCAATCAATACCATTGTAAGACATTACTAATGTTTAAGTCTCAACTTGATTCCAGAAAAATTAACATACAAAACTAAGTGCCCTACATGTAGAGTCAATGCATATATGGTCTGTTTGCTTACTTACTTGAATTAAGCTCCTAGCAAATGGATTTCACTTGCAGTAAGCATTGAACTGCTCCTGAGCAGTTAAGAACATTCTGAGTATGGCTAAGTAACAGAGATTGACTGTATCTATGATGCCAAAGAAGCTGTGATGGGGGCTGTGGAAGCAGTAATTTCAAAGCTGTACTCGAATCTCGCTGGCATTGAACTCACCTGGCTCACAGAGAAAGGCTTCTCTTTTGGTGATTTGTCATCAATCTTCCCTAATAGAAAAGAAACCCTTTGGAGAGAAGGCCTCAGGAAGCCTCTTTTATAATATCAAGCTCTTTCAGGTTCATCCTTTGATTCTCAGTAGATCCCCAGCAGATGTTTTTTGTGCCTCTGAACTACAGTTGTTGGAGTTTTAACTTGATTAAGCTGTCACTCAAAATCATTGTTTATATCATCGATCCAACATCAAAAAGCAACCATGCCATGGATCTGATGTCAGAAAGTTTCAGAGAGGCAGCAGGAGCAGATGGAGTCTTATATCTTAAATGCTCATTTCTAAACCACACTGAGGTTCTCACCTCTGGAAACCGGAGCTAGCCGTGGGAAACTCAGATCCTTGGATTAACTCCAAAATAGGCACAGGAAAAACAATCATTTGTTTGGGTTGGGAGATAGTAAGAATTTAAGAAATGATGGCTATTAAAGCAATTTTTGTAAAAAATCTTACTTCATAATAATTTTAGATTTAGAAAAATAAAACCCCCAAATAATAGGATGCTCAAAATCTGTCACCCAATTTTCTCCTATTTTTAACACACTTCATTTTCATAGAGCATTTGTCAAAACTAAGAAAACAACATTAAACATTCAAAATCTTTGATGTGGTAAGTATAGAACTTGAAGCCCAGATACTCAGTGACTACAAGCAAGATCACACAGAAAACACTGAAGCTGTGCAGGAAAGCTAAGCTACACTTCCTTCTCCTTTGTTTATGCTAGGTTCTACTCCACCCACTGCCTCCTTCCTAAGTGGAGATAAAAGCTTTCATAATCTGTCACAGCCCAGGTTGACATACAGCTTTTCTGTCTTTTCATATAACTATAATGGAATCACTCCCGCACTAATTTCTATTCTGTATATACTAGATTCTGTGTGAATCCACTATATAATAATAGTTATGATTTAAATGGATGTGCTTTCATTCATAAATATAAAGTTGGAGTTTGGAATATAAGAGGCTTGGTGTCCTGATTTTTTTTCATTTCCTTAGCTATGTAATTTAGAGCAAGGGTGGCGATACAAGTCTATTATCCAAAAAGGAAAATGAGTATTGAACTCTGTTAAGCACTGTTTCACTAAGTACTTAAAAATAGTCAAAGGCCAATAAATGTTCATTATAGCCACCAATACTACTATTACTATATTGAATAGGTCTCAAAAAAGTGTAGTCATGGATTAAACTGTCCTGCTGATCATTTCCTGTATAGCTCCTGAGCTAAGGTGCTTTTGTTTTGCATTTCAAATGGTTGAAAAAAATACAAAGAGCATTTTGTGACAAGAGAAATTATATTAAATTCAAAACTTTTGTGCACAAGTAATGTTACACCAATATAGGCACATATATTGGTTTGGGGGTTGTTTATAGAAACTTTGGAGCGAAAGAGTCAAGAACTGAAAGAGATATCATAGGAGCAGATCTTTTCAGCAAACATTTGCTGCTACTGCATGCCTTTTACATTGATCACTATAAATGAGCAAATATGTCATACTAGTTATTTATAGCCTATTCTATCAAGGCATATATTCTTATTTCCTAACTAGTTAGAGAATAGACAATAGAAAAATATTTCTCACCATTCTAGAGGCTGGAAAGTCTAAACAAGTGGGTTCAGACATGGCGTCTGGTGAAGATGCTTTTTGGCTGTTTAAAGATGGTCTGTTCTGGGTATCCATGTGGTAGACGACACAAGAAAGTTCCATGGTGATGGAGTACTTTGTGAGTATGCGTCATAACGGAATGAACTTCATTACTAGGGGTAGTTTCTCAGGGATCTGTCCTCATGAAGTAGTCCTTTCCAAAGTTCCCTGCACCACCACTCACCACTCACTTACAAGTTGCCACCTCCACATTGGTGATAAACTTAACTTTTCTCTCTCTCTCTCTCTCTCTCTCTCTCTCTCTCTCTCTCTCTCTCTCTCTCTCTCTCTCCCCCTCTCTCTTTCTCTCTTTTTGACTTTTTCATACATCATAGTCTGATTATATTTCCCCCTTCCTCCGAGGTTCTCCCCACCGTGTACCTTCCTATCATGCTATCTTTCCCTCTCAAAAAAATCAAAGTAAAACCAAGCAAACAAACAAAAACAATTAAGGCAAAAACTACCTAAACAAAAAGCATGCACATGAGAAAAAAAAACAAACATGGAGAAATTTTCATGCTCCCACCTGCTCCTGGGTGCTGTATCTGCTCTGGGCTAACACTCTACTGGAGGATATTTATTTCTTCTTTCCCAATAGGCATCAATTGCAATTAGCTTCTGGATTAGGAACAGGACTTTGGGTCCATTTCCCCTTCTCCTTGCTGGGATTGTGTCTGATTTGAACCTAAGCAAAACTTGAATATTCTGTCATTCTCAGCCAGTTCATGTGTGTTGTCAGTCTTGTATCAGCAAACACTGTTTCCCGGGAGCCAATTACCACCTCTGCCTCCTCTTTCCTATAGATCTCTGAGCCTTGATGGGAGGGGTTTAAGGAAGACACTCATCCCTATAAGGGCTAAATGCTCCAAATTCACCCACTCCCTGCTCCTTGTAATGTTGTGGCTCTCTGTGTTATCCTCACCCACTGGCAGAAGAACCTTCTCTGAGAGTTGAGTGATGCACTCATCAATGTGTGTTACAATATGCCACTGGAAATCAATTTATTGTTATTTTTAGCAGAATAATATTAGTAAGTTTTCTCTTGGGCCTATTACTATCTATTTTCAGGTTCTTGGTCACTTTAGTACTGTCTTATATGAATTCTATCTCGTATAGTAGACCTTAAGTCTAATAAAAAATTGTTAACTACTCCCATAACATAATATTTGTTCCCCCATTATAGCAGTATACCTTGTAGGCAGGTTACTGTTGTAGGTCAAGTGACCAACTCTCAAATTAAAACTTTGGGAGAGGAGCACAAATACTCAGAACAACACATTGCCTAAAGGGACTTCCTCTTAGAACACAAAGCATAACTAAGCCCTAACACCCCTCTATACTAAAGGTTCTTTGTAATTACAGCGAAGGTAATTATATTTCTAACAGAATTAATGATGATTAAAATAAATAATAACACATATTTCATACACACACACACACACACACATACACACACACACACACACACACACACATACACACACACACAATTTTGAATGCCCCAGAGGTCAGGAAATTAGTAAGGGACCAAAGGGATAAGAATGATCAAGGGTGGGGGGCAACTAGAACACAGCTATATAAAGGGATATGGGGAGTATTAGAACAGGAAGATTTAAATAGTTTAAATTGGGTATTGCTTCAGAAACCTGGAAGAAAAGGAAATCTGGACAGGAATAACTAATACTAAAGATGTTCTGCTTTTTAGTTACATTGAAAACAACTACCACAAAAGATTCCTAAAATACCAATATAAAGACAGATCAAACTGGTACTGCCATGAAAGCATCATCTAGTTTCCATAATTCTGATAGGTACCATGCATGTTACCAGAGACGAAAAGTAATTATCCATATTATCCAACTGCAAACCTGCATGGCAAGATATGCCACTAGTGCAGTAGTGGCATAAATATGATGAAAGCAACCAATCCCTTGATGGTTGAATTTGAGGCAAGTGTCACAAGATGGAGTGGATACTGGAATCTTTGTCTAGACAGCTTCTCATTACATCATAGATCAGTGCATTTTGCAAGCCTCATGAGTGAAGGTCACCCCCTCTGTCTCTCTCTCAGGAAATGACCTTTAACAGAGACCCATAACTAGTCAAAGTCTGGAGAGTAACTGACTATGCTGTTATGTTATCAAATCCTTTTGCTTCCAAGACTCGGGGATAATTGAACAAGGGATGTCAAGTTGATAAGAACCACAGGCAGTGGACTGTTCCAAGGAAACAGTGCTCTGGACACAACAGGTCAGTTTTACGTAGGAATTCACAATAGTAAACTCAAAGACAGAGACAAGAAGATGTCTGTGAGTTTGAGGCTAACTCAGTTTATCAAGTGAGTTTTAGTTAAGTTAGTGCTACCCACTCTCAGACAAAATGATCAATATAAAAGTATGTTTTGTTTGAACTTTTCTCATTTAACTTTTCTCAGTAGAAATACCCGGCCTTCCAGAAAGCATGATATTAAACAGGCATACTTTCCACTGATGTTCTCACTAGAGCAATGCCAAGTGATCACATTGCATTTTAAAGTCTAGAGCTACTAACATGCTGATTAAAAGTAAGTCTTTGTTCCCCATTCTAAGAAGGAAAGAAGTGGAAGGAGTTACAGAGACAAAGTTCGGAGCTGAGACGGAAGGAAAGACCATCCAGAGACTTCCCTACCCGGGGAATCCATCCTACCCAGTCACTATTGCATAAGCCAGAAAGAGTTTGCTGACAGGACACTGACATAGCTCTCTCTTGTGAGGCTATTCCAATGCCTGGCAAATACAGAGGTGGATGCTCACAGTCATCTATTAGATGGAACACAGGGTCCCTAATGAAGGAGCTAGAAAAAGTACCCAAGGAGCTAAAGGGGTCTGCAACCCTATAGGAGGAACAACAACATGAACTAACCAGTACTCCCCCCCCCCAGCTGTGTCTCTAGTCGCATATGTAGCAGAGGATGGCCTAGGTGGCCATCAATGGGAGGAGAGGCCCTTGATCTTGCGAAGATCATATGCCCCAGTACAGAGGAATGCCAGGGCCAGGAAGTGGGAGAGGGTGGGTTGGGGAACAGGGCAGGGGGAAGATATAGGGGTCTTAGGGGAATTTGCATTTGAAATGTAAATGAAGAAAATATCTAATAAAAAAGATAACAAAAAAGTTTTTTAAAAAATAAGTCTTTGTATAATGCTGGCCAAAGGACAATTTCTAAATTACTAATTGATTAATTTCTTCTCACTTTCAAGTGCCTCACCAGGGACTAATTGGTAGAAAAGAACTGTTTCTTGGGTTAAAAGAAGTTAGCATGCCTCCTGGTGGTGTTTGTTTGTTTGTTTGTTCCTTGGTCCACCTGAAACATTTGCATCCATCGAAACCTGGAAGTTTTCAAAAATACATGTTCTTGCTATTTGGAAATGTTTGCTGACTGCAGGATTAAGCAAAAGCGCTATTTATAAAGGATAAAATAATGTGCCAAACAGACACAATAGAGTTTCCTGTCTGGCAGGAACACAGGCACAACTGTATGTTACATGTGACCTGCTGCATTACCCCTGTGTTAATGACAGACAGTGCAAGTTCGGAACACGGTTAAGTCATTCAGGAATGAGACTACAAGCTGGGCTGGAGTTGACTAGGCTAGAGGCTAGGAGATATATAATAGAAAGAATATTATGTACAACAACCCTGCTACAGGAAAAGAGGGGAAATGGCAGGATAAGGGTCTTAAAGCCACGTAATGATGTTGTTGGTTAAAAACGAGTCTGGAGACAAAACAACTAAATCACAGAGGACTGTGATAAAGTGTGAATGCTTTCTTTCTTGCATCTTAAGAATATCAAGCCAGAACTACATCACCTTGATTGTTTTCATTGCAAAAGAACACTTTTGGCTAGTTAACAAATTACAAGTAAGATTTCTCCTATTTTGGTTCTAGTGACTCAAATTATCAGTGGTGGAATATAAAAACAGAAAGAAAAAACACATATGCTTAAGGAATTAAAAATTATGGTGGGCATTTTCATATGACTTAGAAGAATATTATATACAAATATGTTTGCTAACATTTTAATTGTAATTCCTTCACTTACATACTTCCAGATGCCTTTTAGATAGTATTTTATCTAATCACCCCATCCACAAAATCCTAATGTCACTATGCACTTGTGTACACTGTGTATGGTTTTTATTTGTATATCTGTTTTTATATTAAAGAAGTAAGATGTTTGCTACCCAAGAACCATTTTTTTTACACCATTTGGAGCAATATTACTTGCATTATAAAAACATGGCATAAAAGTATGGACTTGAGATAGAAAGAGAATATTCTATGGATAGTTGTTGACTAGAGTTCATCTATCAAGTGGTGTAGTGAATATTAATTCTGCACATTCATCATTGCCTTGATGTGGAATGATAAACTAGTGGTGTTTGTATTCGCTCCCTGCCATTGCCCAGTTTTATTATTTTTTAACCTGACCTGATTCCCTATTCTGCACATGCCTATCAGCATCTCAGCTTCTTAAACCTTCAGAACATTCTTGCTGCAAACTCTTTAATCTTTGTTCTATCTATTCAGAGATCTAATTTCAAATTTTTCTACATTAGGACAAATTCATAAAGATCAGTGATTCTACCTGCAATCTACAATATCAACCTAACTTTGTGACTAAAAATTTTCCACTCATTTAATTTTGTTCATCTGTTTGTATAAAAAATTATATTATTGCTAAAGAAAATTACATGTGCACACCATGAACACGGGTAGAATAAAAGATAAAGAAAAGTTCGTGAATTCATTTGTATGCAAATATGTTACTACTCATTGTGCATATTTCATGGAGAATTAGTAAACGACTTCATTAAATGCAAGATAATTGGGAAACACCAAAATGGATGAATTCTAAATTGTTTTGCAAACTCTATCTAGACAAGTTGAACAAATCATATTTTAGGCTGCCAGGTTTTAGTGCTGTAAAATGCACTACAAAGTGCTGGTCATATATCTTCGATTTTGCTCTCTTTGTGTAGAATTAAATTCCAGATTTGCTTTGATCTCACTTTTGTATTTACATCTTGTTCCTTTGTTTAAACTGTCTTTTTTTATTTACAGTATGCAGAGAAGGAAGCGGGCTTAAGTCCAATTACCATAATTTCTGCTTGACTTATGTGCACTTAAGCAGTTTAAATCTCGCTTTGGTGACAGGGGATTTTTCCTTCAGGATCCCTCAATAAATCTTTCCAAACCTGATGAATAATTTGATTCACAATCAGTCCCTTCAGTACACAGTACACTGAGGTTGCTGGGTATTACTAAGTTTGAGGAGCCAACCTTGCATCTGGAAGAGAAGTCAACAGCAGAAATACCACTTGATGGAGCCAAGATTGTGCCATGCTGTCTCTATCAGCACTTCTTCACAGTGAAACCCCATAAATTCTCCACTCCTGAATTAAAGGAAAACTTTTTCACTCGAAATTATTTAAGGTTCTTTAGGAAGAGGTTCTCTCTTTTTATTGACTTCTGCCTTATTGCCCCAAATCAAGTGCTCAGCTTCAGTGGACCCTTCCTCTGATCCCTCTCCATGCCCTGGTTTGTCCTGTACATTCTACTTGGTTTTCCATTGTGTGTTTCCATAGCAAATCCTCAGCCTTATTTAAAACCTAGCTATAATTTAAATCTCCCTTACCTACATATATTTAATCTTCTAAACTCTCATGAAAACTTTTGATATTTATTTTTAAAAATTGTCACTCTAAAAAGATTCTTAGAATATTGAAAGTAGATCTACACATGACAGTGGTATCACTATGCATAATTGGATGTTAACAACACTTGTAGTAGTTTGAAAATGCGTCTACATGGTTTTTACAATTTTTCTCTTCAAAATCTAACTCGATCCCTTGGGTGTGAGCCACACTTGGTGAGTCATTTTCAACATGTGGAACATAGCAAAAGCAACAGCATGGTTTCTGCATCAGTTTATTAAAGGCACCATGACATCTGCACTTCTCTTTCCCTTGGGTCACGTGTTCCAAGAAAAACCAGATAAGATGTGGCAAGAACGCTAAACTGTCTTTATGAAGAGATCTGCATGTGAGGAAAAGGCTTCTCAAAGCAGCCTTGTGAGTGTCATATCTTGGATGTAGGAATCAAGGTAGCCAATATCCAAAATCCAAGAGGCAGTACATGTTGGTCATTTTAGGTTATTTGTATGGTATTTTGTGGTTGATAAAATAGAGTACCTTTTATGCTTATCTCTCAGCATTCAACCCATGTCCAAGTTCTACCTAAAATTTTCTTCTACAATGTATTCAGAAACTACTATATTTTTTCACCTTGAGTACTACCATTAACTCTAACTTTGTATTATCCCTGCCTTCAACACTTATTTCTTCAACATCCAAACAAAAACCTTCATGATGTATGCAGAGCTATAGTTAAACTACATATACTTATGGCTCATGAAATATAAAAGCATCCATATTAGTCTGAATCCTAGCACAGACAAAAGACCTCTTCCCTTAGTATGCTTACTTTGCATAATCTGTCCTATATAAATCAGTAAGGCAGTTCAGATTATGTCTCTCAATCCTCTGATTAAGTTAATTATAGCTGGTTTTGGTGAACATGCCTACAATACTATCACTCAACAGGCTGAAGCAGGAAGATCATGAGTTCTAAGCCCACCTCTTATGCTGAGATCCTGTATACATAGTTTTGTGAAAGCCTGTCTCATAATCTCAAGGGAACACACACAAAAAAGTTTGTACTGTATGAAAAGTATGCTTTTATCTTAATGGTTGGGCACTTCTAAACCTTCCACGACTACTGTGCCCTTACCTTCACTCCTTGCTCAACACCTCTAACTCTGCCCTCAGCTTGGTTGTTCAACACCCTACATCTGTCCTCAGCTAAGTTGTGTTTCTAATCTCAAGCCTGGGGAAGTGGCCAATGGCCACTCCACCTAAGATCTCACATGGCTGGTGACTCTCTCTCTCTCTCTCTCTCTCTCTCTCTCTCTCTCTCTCTCTCTCTCTCTCTC
>NC_034590.1:160467914-160493280 GCF_900095145.1 Mus pahari | reverse complement strand
TCTCTCTCTCTCTCTCTCTCTCTCTCTCTCCTTCGAAAGCATGGCAAATTCCCTTTCCTCCTCTTGTGTCTCCTAGCCTACTTGCAGGAACCTGGAAGTCCCTCCTCTTTTTCCCAGCCATTAGCCACTGGCATCTTTATTGACTGATAAATAAATTTATTAATAAATAGACTTATTGATAGGAAGATAGGACCTTCAGTATTCTCATGCAAATTCCTGATCAAAGCAGTAGAACCATGTCCTGCGTGCTTGTTCACCAGGATCCATCAGTCAAAATAGGTTTAAGGAAAATGATGATAATGCCTTCTGAAGCTATGCTTCAAACAGTAAACTGATAAATGGAAAGACAAAAAAATGTAAATTTGATTATGTTCCCATGTAAGATTTCTGGTTTTGTTTCTGTTTTTGTTTGTTTTGTTTTTGATTTCCATCTCTCAATGTATTTAGTTGTTTTGTTTGTTTGTTTTTATTTTTTTTTAAATAAACCTTTACTTCCTCCTGAAAGCTAATGCATGCTAATGTCTGGACTTTTCCTTGCTTCTCAGTTCCATTCTGTGGTACACGACTGACAGCCTGTACCTTCCTAATTACACAGGCAACATTTGCCATGATATATAAGTAATGGCCATGATATTCATTCCTACTGACAAACCTTTGCACATAGAGCAGGTATAAAATGTACCACCTCCTAAGTCAAGACATGGAAGAGTTATGACAATACCACCCTCTGAGGCTGTCACAAATTGAGATGAGGATATAAACACTCAGAATGTAGAGAGCTAAGCACAAGTTGGAGGACCACAAATCCTGCAAGTCCAATTCTGTCATTTACTCACTTATTTGTCATAAAACAAAAGCAGAACATCCAGGACAATTTCTCATATATTTTTAAGCATTTAAAAAAATCTTCTGTTGTCTATTAGAAAGGGAATGACTGTCTCTTTACATTGAATGAGCATGAAGAAACTACCCAGAAAGTAGAACCTTTTACCCAAATCAACACTGTCTTGGGAAAATTGTGGAATGTTTAACCCACATCCTCAAGCACACACATGAACCCAAAGAGTAATTATTCTGAATGTTTACATAAATGTGTGTGATTAAAACAACTTCCAAAGAACAATCATGGTTTTATAGTGGTATTCAGTTTCAAAATTTTATTTTTCTAAAAACAGATTTTCCATATATCACCACTTATTAAAACATGTATTTTTAATAAGATGAACGTAGGGAATGGATATACACATATGATTGCTGGAGTCCTAAGGAGGCCAGTAGCCCTGGATCCTCTTGAACTGGTGTTGCAGGAGGTTGTAGGTGGTCTTTTGATGTGTGTACCAAGAACTGAGTGCAGGTTCTTTGCAATTGCAATAGTAGTTCAATCTTAACATAGAGCCCAATTTTATTTTATTCTCTCTCTCTCTCTCTCTCTCTCTCTCTCTCTCTCTCTCTCTCTCTCTCTCTCAAATAAGATGATTCCATGTTCTCCTAACTTAATTTCAAAGGCTCCAGTTGATTTGAATTTCATATTAGATGTATTTCAGAATTATTAACTTATTCATTAATTTGTAAGGTGAATAGAGAAATAGGTCATAATTTCTTTTCTTTGGATAAGGGAAGATCAAAC
Organism: Mus pahari; assembly: GCF_900095145.1. Classification (NCBI taxonomy): domain Eukaryota; kingdom Metazoa; phylum Chordata; class Mammalia; order Rodentia; family Muridae; genus Mus; species Mus pahari. The sequence goes on along the minus strand of NC_034590.1, from coordinate 160,491,653 downwards.
TTAAGGTCATCTTTATTGAGGTATAATTACATAGATCAAATTCCTCTCTTGTTAGTTATAACCTTCAACCAATGGATACCATACAACCACCCACATAAGCAATATACAGACTATCTCAAAAACCCTTTTATAGCCAATTCTATTTATAAATTATCTTTCAAACATGTCACTTTATAGTTCTTACGAATTATTTTTGAAATATGTAAGAACACAGATAAGTTGTCTTGTCTTTGTTAATCAATGTAATTGTTAGGCTTATTGCTAATTAAATTTTGCTATTAGATTATGAAACATAAAGGGACTGGTCAACAAAATAATTCCTAGCAGTTATGCACCTGTTTCTGGGAGTTAATAGGCACTTGAAGTATGAACTCAGTTTCTAGCATATCATGTGGCTAAAGTTCTGAAATTTCTGCTATAGATTTACTGTTTTACCCTGTAGGGCATTTGCTTTCTCCTAGCATTAGTAAATGTCACTTGCAGAGAATAGGATCTTTGCTAAGAAAAGATCTGAGTTTACTGAAAGTAGAACCAACTCCAAGTATTTCCTGAGGGTTACTATGGACTAGAGCTATTCCTAAGTTCTTAAGAGGCACAAGAAAACCACATTATAAATGGTTCATTGTCCTCAAGGAGTCTAGAGGGAGGCTGAGAATGCAAAGGCAGAAAAGAGCACATATGATCCTTAGGGTTGATTGTGTTTTGAAGGAAAACTACTTAAGCGTATACTGAGAGTCGCTAGCTTAGGATGTGAGGTTGAAATTTACGCTGTACCAGAAATGACACTCTGTACTTAAAAACATCCGCACTAGATTTTGCCTCAGTCAGGGTCCTCTTTAATAGTCCACAACTGAAGACTCTACAGAAATTTATACAAAAATGCTTTCTAACTTCTCTGTGTGGAGAGGAGATCTGGGAACTTCATGGTGTCATCCTCTTCCCCTTGCTGTATTTAACAGGTTTTTGTTGTCATAATTGCTCATGTGTTCTCAACACGTGTGCCACTTCTGCTACTAGGTATCTGGTGAAGAGTAAGAAAAATGTGTACACATGTTGAAGTGTTCACAACAACATAATTATTATAGTGCCATGAGAGAAATAAACCAAGTATATATTAAGTAATTAATTAACAAATAAATAAAACATGGTCAGTCTTCCCAACAAAATACTATTCAGTCATAAAATGGAACTGAGTCTCCATAATGCTACAGCATAGAGGAATTTAGAAACATCCTAAAGGAAAGAAACTGCAGGAAAAAAAACATGTAGTGTGATATTATTTGCCTTAAATGACCAGAATTGGCAAATATCTATAGGCAGAGAATGTATCAATGATTGTCCAAGGCAACAGTTGTGGGAACGCTACAGGAAGTAACTACTAATGTCTACAGGACTATCTAAGGACAATAAAAATGTTCTAAATTTAATTATGGTAATGGTTGTACAACTCTGAATTTACTAGCAACCACTAAATTTCACAATTTTGAAAGAGTAGTAGTGAGTTGGAAAACTGGGACTGTTCTTGGAGAACATCAAAGCTTGTTTGCAAATAACCATGTCAGACAGTTCACTATCACCTGTGACTCTTGGAATCAGCCCCTTTGCTGAATTTCATGGGCACCTTAATTGAAATGTGTATACCCAATCACAAGCTCACACATCCATAATTTAAAATAAGAAAATAAGAAATCTTAATTAAATAAGATCAGTAATACGATATGTGAATCATTGCACAATAAACTTGTTGCCAAAACACGCTAACATAAATGAATGTGCTGTCTTTATGAGTTACAAACACAGTAGAACATATTATTTTTACAAATGTTATCTAAAGCTTGTCAGCATTACTTTCATTCCCTGAGTACAAATAATGTATTCTAAAAAAAAATGGAAAAGGACACAATCCTGCCAAGTTTGATCTCTTAATGAGACTGTAGAGTCATACTATCAAGAGATTTGCACTTACATCATTTTGGCTACTATGAAGCCATATGGACAGCCAGAGCTACTAGGTCCTCTGGCAACTGAGTGCATTCGTGGAGCAAATCACCTTTGTGTTTCCTTGAGAGAATTGCAGAGACACTGGGAGAAGCGACTGCCATTCTCTCACAATCATTAGAACAGAAAGAAATCTCTCAAACACTATGCCCAAGAAGAGCCAAGGAGATTCTCAAGCAAAATAGTATTATGTAAAAATCAATATTTTAGTTTTACATTTGAAATAATAATACAATGGCATTTTTCCTTTCACTTTCTTGCTCCAAACTCTCCCATATGCCCCTCCCCCCACAACTCACCTTCAAATTCATAGTCTCTTAGTTATATACTTACTTAGTTATAAGGTCCTACGTTTAGATAATCTGTAATGGTATATAATGCAGTTTAATAATAATCAATAGGGTAAATTTATTGCCAAACTTCATGGTAGGGGAACACTGTAGCATGCAGACTTGGGAACTAGTGCTAGAAGCTGAGAGCAAGGTTTTACATCTTGAACCACCAAAAGAAAGCAGAGGAGAGAGAGAGAATTGAAAATAGCACAAGTCTTTTAAATTACTAAAGCCATCCTTCAATTACATAGCAACTCAAACAAGGACATACCTCCTAAGTCTTCCCAAACAGTGCCACTAATAGGATACCAATTATTCAAATGTCAGAGCCTGTAGAGGACATTCTCATATAAACCTCTGGAATTTTGATTGTGTGTATGCCCTGGATAATACTCATGATACTTACTATGTATTGATGGTACTTAAAAATGTTCATTGATTGGCTGCTTCCATCCAAAGCACTATTAGTCAATGAAATTTTGGCAAATGGAGTGTGAGAAAACAAATGTTCAAAGATTCATGCTTTTTCAGATACCTCATGCTTAGAAATCCTTGGTATTTTCTCATAGGCTAATTATTGCCACAGTGCAAGTCAAAATTTCAGAATACAGTGGTTTTATAGTTTTCTTCTTTTTTTCTTTTTGGACAATTTCATTTCACACTCTCAAAGTATCAGGGGATCCTTTTGGGATGTTCCTTGCCTGAAATAATATTCCTCTTGAACTCTCCTTGATCCTTTCTGAAAATGAGTAATTATTCCATGTAGTCTATCAACAATCATGTTCTGCGTGTTGTTATGTCCTAGATATTGAGAGATACAATGTTGGGCAAAACACTGTATTACCATGACAGAATGAAACTCTCAGATGGAACACAAAAAGGCAAACTAAGTATCATTGGAAGAAGTATGTTAATTTGAAAACATTTAAATATTATCAATATGTAATATTGCAACTCCAACAAAGGCATGCCTCTTTTGCAAAGCTTTGAGAGTTTAAATCAACCATTATGCATTTAGAGACAGGGAAGACACAAAATGAAAATTGTTCTCTTCTATTCTTGAAATAAAATACAACTTGGAAACAAAAGATTCAGAAAAGTGAAGACAGTTTCAAAATAATATTTAATATGTTATTATTAATCCTTCAACTAATAATAATAACAACAACAACAACAACAAAGTATAATAACTGTTGTAAAACTAGCTGATGGAATAGCAGAACATTTGGGTAACTCTCTAGCATGGGAGATCTTAGAAGGACAGCAGATAAATATCTAGCTGAATTACACTAGCTATCTTTATTAACTACATTCCTGCTGTTGTTACAGAATATTCTGAGAAAACCGATATCAGGAAGGAAGCACTCATTTTGGCTCACAGTTCTACGGTATGGATAATCCTAATGGAAAATTTATGGCAGCAGGAGCTTTAGGTAGCTGGTTTTGTTGCTTCTATAGTCAGGAAGAAGAGAGTCATGACAGCAGATCCTCATCTGGGCTTTCTCTTTTAACCTAAATTCAGCGTCCTGGGCTATTAAATGGTTCAGCCCACAGTTAAGATAAGTCTCCCTACTTCAACTTTCCTAATCTTTCAATTCCCTTATAAACATATATAGAGACTTACTTATTCTAGCTCACTATCACATGCATGAATAGATGCTTGTTTCCTGAGGGGTTCTAGATCCTCTCAAGTAGCAGACTTAATAATCACATCACCAACCAGAACAGCAAATCCTCTTGTCCTACAACAGCATGAGTGAGGCTACAGAGAAAATGGAAACAGCAGGAATTCTGGGAATAGAGAGATGATGGCTTGGAAGTAGAGAAGGGACCCATTTGAGAAAAGCAATTATGCCGTGTCATGAAAGATGAACTGAATTTGAAATGCCAGTGAAGAACAAGGCGAGACCATGAAAGACTTATAAGTCTAATTAGAATTTGTTCAACTCGTAGCCTATATTAAATATAATTTATTATTGAGCAATAGGTGAATGTATTTAGATTTACACTTCAGATATAGTACATGGGCAAAGGAATTGAAAATCCCATCTTTTCTTGCTGTACAGTGAAAAATGATGCTGGTTTGGCATGGGACTATAAAAATTTAGATTTCAGATTTAGAAATGACTCAAAATAGGATTTAATTTTACTAGATAGGATTTGAAATGAGATCAAGAACATGTGGGGTTTCAGTTCTAGTGACAGATTAATGCTTCCCATTACCAACAGGAAGACCAGTAGGTAAGGACAGGGATAAAAAGCTAGAGTCCTTGTAGTCAGCTTCTTGGTTTTATGTACCTTATGGTATTATGGAAAGATGGGAGGCATGCTATAGCTTAAACCCACAGGGATCTTGAACAAATGATTTCTGAGTCCTGCTATTAGAAATTCCTGACTTGCTTTGAGTATCTCTACATGGCTCATTTGTTCTTTCAATCACCTGTGTAACCAAATCAATGTTTTAGGTCTTGTTTGTTCAGAGTCTTTATTACAGTTCCTGCTTTTATGGTCGGACACTGACTACGGTTGAGCTGGGAAAACAGAGCTGCCCACACAGAGCGTGGTATGGAATAGGGAAAGCCAGAGAGACCCTGGGACAGAGCAAAAGGAACGAAGAATGAAAACCTCGAGTGTCTCATTTCAGAGTTATAATCATTGATGGATGAAATTTGTCTGGCAGTGATTTTTAGTTACATATGAGAGGAAGGAGAATTTGTTTCTGTGATAAAATGTCTTGGCCAAACCAACTAAAGGAGAAAAGGTTTCTATGGGCTGACAGTTTTAGACAGCTAGAGGCCATCATTCTGGGGAAGACATGACCCATGCAGGGAAGGCTCTGCCCCAGGAGGAAGGAGCTGGCTGACCACATTGCATCTGCACTCAGGAAAGCAGAGAGATATCAAACAATGAGGCTACAAACCTCTGAGGCTGTCCTCTTTTGTGGTTGCTTCTCCTAAATGTTCTATAGCTTTTTCGAACAGTGCTATTAGCTGTGGCCAAGTATTCAAGCACAAGGACCTATAGGAGGCAGTTTATATTGAACCACAAGGGAGAGAGGGAAAGATTGGGAAAGAAGAGAAGGAAGCAATGATAGAGCTACAGAAAGACAAAACAGTGAAGAATTTATTATTATTATTACTACTATTATTATTATTATCTTTTGTACTGTATTTGTTTGTTTTAATTAAGTTTGTCTTTGGGGGGTTGATGTTGGTTTAGGTTTCAATTTTCTGTCATGATAAGACTGTCACTAATTTAAGCTGATAAATTACTGCAACTCATTATTCTGTAGGTCACATATTAGACACACAAATCTCTCAGAGTAAAATCAAAATGTCTGCAGGGATGCATTGCTTCTCTGAGTATCTGTAAGAACCCTTTGTCTGCCTTTCTTGGTAGCTGTATCCCTGGGCTCCCTCCTTCCATTTCAAATCTAGTGAACATAAGCTGAATCCTTAGAGCCTATCACCTTTTGTCTTCCTTCCTTGCTTCGCACGCGAGTGTGAGTGTGAGCATGTGTACATGTGCGTGTGTGCGTGTGTGTTTGTGTGTGTGCGTGAGCGTGTGTGTGCGTGAGCGTGTGTGTGCGTGTGTGTGTGTGTGTGTGTGTGTGTGTGTGTGTGTGTGTGTGTGAAGGGTCCCTTGTAAACAAGTGGTTCTCAAACTGTGTGTCACAAAACCTTTGGGTGTCAAATGACCTTCACAGGGGTTATGTATCAAATATCCTGCATGTTAGTTGTTTACATTATAATTCATTACAGTAGGAAAAAACTTACAGTTATGAAGTAGCAACAAAATAATTTTATGATTGGGGGTTTCCATAGCATGTATTAAAGGATAGCAGCATTAGGAAGGCTGAGAACCAGTGATCTAGACTGACAGGTCAGCAATAATAGAATAATCCTCTGTCTGTTTCCCTTGCTGATATTATAGGCTTGCACTCTATTTTCAGCTCTTTCTATGCGCACTGGGGATTAAACTCATTCCTCATGCTTATACACCACACACTTTGCTGTCTGCTGTTTATCCAGTATCCAATGTTCGCATTGTCTTAGATGAATGACCAGGACAATCATCCTACTTTAGGACAAGGTGAATTTCAATCTCCTCCTTAACCTCATATTCCTTTTGCCATGCACCCTAATGTATTTAGTTTCCAGAGACCAGAAGGTGGACATTTGGCAGGCCAAAAAAATGAAATTAAAATACCAAGTACAAAAAAATATGCTAGGTATAAAAATAGAAAAGCTGATAAATTCATTAAAAAGAAGCTGGTTAAAAGTATAAGTGGATACATCAGATAACTGAAATACCTTTTTGAAAACGTGATGAGGAGATTCCAGAACACAACAGAAGGAGAGAAAACTCTCATCTGATAAATTTTCTAATTTATGAGGAAGGAGAGCAAGAAGAAAGGATGTGCTTGAGAGCTTTATGGTCTAATGCCCTCTGTAAAGACCTGAGCTTAACACTGAAGATGACAAGGAAGAGGAGGATGAAGAAAGAGGGGAACAAGGGAGAGAGGGAGGGTGGGAGGGAGCGAGAACCCTTTGCTATAGTTTGGCTATTCCAATCATTGGCTACAACTAACAATTACTATTGAAATCACATAACAAATTCCCATTTCAAGTCTGTCTTATATGCACTTTTAACAGGACCAAGCTCATACTTATATGAAGTTCATTTTATTTATGTGAACTGTTTGTAAGAATATGAATTATAGTTTTCCAGAAATACTCACATAAACACAGACACACACACACACACACACACACACACACACACACACAAGGGAGGGAGGGAGAAAAAGAAGGAAAAAAGAATAGAGAGAAGGGGTTAGGGAGAAAAAGATGGAGGGAGAGAGAGAGATAGGTCATAAACAAACAATATTAGCAAATAACGCGTCATTCCTTTTCTAGAGAAAGTGAATGAAGAGGAATTTCATTGACATTTGAAAGATCAATTGGTGTCATACAATTATAAATATAAAAGAAAAAAATACAGGTATAGGCAAGTTGTAAAGGCATGAAAAAGGCAGAGATTCTGGCCTACACTTTAGGTCTTTACTCTGAACAGTTTACGACTCAGACATATGAATATTCTGAAATAATACAAAAGCCCTCTCTAAGGGAGTCTAAGAACAGACCTCTGAATGGCTGCTCCCTGGTGATTGCTTATCCGCTCTCTCCATCTTCCTCTTTCTTCTTCTGCTACTGAAACCTCCCATTCTGCTCTCTTTGCTGTCAGTGATGTCTGTGCCTACTCAGCTACCATCCCTTGAGAGGAACGGTGGATGTTCTGGATCACTGAAATGGGTATGACCCAGAACTCCAAGTCTATGAAACAAACTCAAAGTCTCATAGCAGCAGTGAGCACAATGGGCATCAAGCCTTTCATCGGAGGGAATGAATCTTTTCAGTTTCAGGAACCCAGGGAAGGAAAGGGGAGGAGGATGGGCGCTACAAGGTTTTGAATAGAAGGCTGACAAAGCTTCCTTTGATGTCATGCCCACGGACACCCTGGGCCAGACTTTCATTGTGTGAGTGAAATCACCAAATGCGTTATGAGATACTATGTTGTACATGCCAATCAGCATCATCCGTATCCCTTTGCTAGCTCACTGTCCAAAAATTGAATTTTATTGCTTCCAGAACTTTGAACAAACTCATATAACCGCTCAAACAGATGTATGAGGCATTAAAAACCACAGTTACATTCCTTCAAAGCCATAATTAAAAAGTTTGGTCCCTGTTCCAAACTCACCATTGATTTCTAAAAGAAACGCACTTCAGATCTTATGTAAGCCCTAATAAATTACCAGCTTTGAGCAAAATAATTTTAGATTCCCATAAAGAATAAAACAGAGTTTTATTGTGAGAAAAGGGGAAGACTAAATGATTGTAAATTTGTATTGCATTTTTATAACCACTTGGGTTTGAAGTCAAATATAATTTGACATTTTATTGATATTTCCTGTGTTTAAGGCTGACAAGAAGTGCATTAAATTTTACCATGTAAATCTGATATGACGATAAAAAGCTTCATACACTTCTCATTGGAATGTTTCAGTAAAATGAAATAAGGAACACCGTCAAGGAAATGACTTTTCCAGCCTATTCCTACCCTTTCTTAAGAAGTTCTGAGACCTTAGAAGCTAAGGTGCTCAGAGCATTGGGCTCTTTCTCAACAAGTGACATTCTTTCCAACTCACATAAGTACATACAAATAAATTATACACACACACACACGCTCATATATATATATATATATATATATATATATGAGCGTGTGTGTGTGAGATATTGATATATTTGATATATATTGATATGCATGATATATACTAATATACATGATATATAGATATATATGATAAATTGATATATGTTATATATATCAGCTTATCTAAAACTTGTAATAAAAATGGCACCTTTATTTTGTTTTCTTGGTAAATCCAACAACTCTTAATACGCAATGATTGCCTATGAAACTCTGGCAGCTCCACTGTTACCTGTAAGAGGGTACCAGTAAGTGCGCAGAGCAGTACCATTTAGTTTCCTAGCCTGCATGGAACTATGATGAACTACAAATAGCAAAGCCTGGAAAACACAGAAACTAGTAGTCTCCTTCTAAAGGCTAAAAGTCTCCCCTAAGTGTGCCAGCAGGGCTGTACCCTTTGAACAAAAACGGAACAAAAACCTTCTCTGTCCTCTCTTCTGGAGCAGGGAGTAGTCTTTGGGTTTTGGTGGTTTTTGGTGTTGTTGTTTATGTTGTAAGTCACAGTCATTTCTTCTGCTACACTCTGACTTCTTCTTGTGTCTGTCTTCACATTACTGACCTAACCCGGACACCAATTACAATAGATTAGGGACCAATACCATTTTAATATAACCACACATCAGAGTAACTTAATCTCAACTATAGAGAACTGTTCGCAAACCAGGCTCTCTCTCTCTCTCTCTCTCTCTCTCTCTCTCTCTATATATATATATATATATATATATATATATATATATATATATAACATATAATACATATAATATATAATATATAATATATAATATATAATATATAATATACATATATACATATAGATCTCCATATCTATCTATAAATACAGATAGATTATATATATGTGTATATATATATATATATATATATATATATATATATATATATATATCCATTCAGTTATAACACAAAGCTTATGATGTCAAAGACTGCAGCTGCATGGCCCACATAGATATGGCATGAGAGATCTCAGCACTAAGTGCATGTTGTGCCCATGAGTTTTTGTAAGGTGATTCTTATTAAAAGCAGAACCTGTGTCTTGTTTCACACAGTGTTCATATTCTGTCACACAGTCATCCTTCTGAAGTCATACCAAAACATTTCTTGACCCTGAGTGAAACTGAACATGAAATGAAAATGCACTCTAACCAGCGACAGACTCACCTGGAGTCAAACAGGGCATAGGACACAAGTTGTTATGTAAGATAAAAATTACGCTTGCCAAAAGCTAATATACAAAAATGTCCCCAACCCATGATTAGGTTAACCATTCACAGGATTCTATTACAGGTGAATTTCTGATAAACACTAAATACTCTGTTTATATTTTCCTCTAACATGATTATTTTACCTAAAATTAAGATTTAAATTGGATCATTTTCTTTCCCTTTATATAACTGACATCTCTGTCTATAACACATTTTTTTTTTTCTCTATGAAGTACTTTAAAGTTATTTTCTAGTGAGACTTTGGAGTGGAGGTGGAGTAGAGAAAAGGAACTAAAGGAAGATTATGTATTCCCATATTTCCTCACCTTCTGTAGTGCATCAATTAAAGGTCACACAATTACCAAGGTTGACTACAGAAATAAAAATACACACATGTGCATGTATGGACTAATGGCACACCAAAAGTTTGATTGTTGAAAAATCTGCTCCAAAAGTGACTCTATTTTAGAGACAGGGGCCTTTACACATTTCATGGGAGCAAAATTAGAACATATGGATAAGGCCCTATCTAATGAAGAAGTGTGTCTTTAAAGAATGGAAAGGCACACCAGAATTGTTCTTCTTATTACAATGTACCGAGTGAAGGTTACGTGACAAGGCACAAGCCAGATCCAGTAATTAATTGCCAGACGGAACACAACCAATGCTATTGATATCTTGATTTTACAATTGTGGCCTTTAAAATTAGGAGAAAGTAAATACATTTTGACTACCTGAGATATTTGTAGTACTTTGGTTAAGAGAACCAGCACATATGCACATGCACACATATACATACACAGAGGAGGGGTAAAGAGAGGGAGGGAGAGAGAGAGAGCAAGAGAGAGAGAGTCACATTTTGCATAAGGACTACATAAGGACATAGTCGCCAATGTTGGACTGTAGGTATGACAGAAGTCCCATAAGATTTATAATAAATTTGAAAAAAATTGCATATCTTGTGACTTCCCAATGAACTAGGTTACAGTAATTTTTTAAAAATGTCCTGATGTGTTAGGCTTTCAATGACCATACACAGCCCATATCTGTGTTAATCAACCACATCATTTCCTTTGCATTTAGTTCAGTTTGTCTATTTCATCACATCCCAGAAAGAGTAGGATATTCACACACTAAGCAAATACACATGCACATGTGTGCCCACAGCAGACGCACAAGGCACACACATGCACACAGACATAAACACACATTCACATGCAAATGCATGAGTGTGCAAATATACATTCACACAGACTCATGCACAATATACACACATATACATGATATACACATACACACAAACACATACACACATCCACATGTACACCCACATGCACCCTTACATGTACACATTCACATGTAAATGCATATGTGTGAGCACACAACTCATACACTTATACACAGACATATAGACATACATAACACACTTAGAAACCCAGACACTCACATACATGCATAAACATATATCCTATGTATGATATACATGTATATAATTATAAATATATATAATGCATATAAATGCTAAATATGATGTTAAAGTTAATTTTTATCACGTATATCAGGTATTCTTCTATTTCTTCCATTTGTGCTCTGTTCTTCCTGTGAGGCTTTTTTGTGACCCCCCCCCCAAGTATAAATTTATTCAAAATGAGTATAAAAATAAAAATGCCTACTGATGTTAAGTAATGAATAATTGTTTTGCAAAATGATTATTTTTTTCATTTGTTCATTTATATAACTTTACCATTTCTTAAAGATGAAACATATTTGCATATTAATGAATTAAATGTGATTATTTTTATATAAAAGATTAAATCTTGGCTATTTGATACTACAGGGCAGAGAATATTTAATGCTTTTCAGTTGATTTTATCAGAATTCATGCTGAGAATATTTCTCAGTATAATTATGCAGTAAAAAATGACATAAGTATGTTTGGAGTTGTTGTAGAAATTGTTAAAAATTCTTGATTTACTTACTATTGAATTTTTATTTTATTTTTTTGTGAAACTTAAGTCAGCAACTCAAACAGTAATTTTTTGAAATGAAACATTCTAACACGATGCAATTCAAAGATGTCTTAATTTGTTACTTAAATGCTGAGGAATGACAGTAAGGACACATTAAAATCATCATTTTATGTAAGAGCAAAAGGCTTTGTACATGCAGTAAGAGCACAGAAACGCATGACAGACATTCTTCTACAGTGAGAAGCTTGGCATGGTTGGCTGGGATTGTGTAGCATGACAACACACACACACACACACACACACACACTGCACAGGGTGACTGCTGTGTTCAGAATCAGGGCTAGAGTGAAGTTATATGATCCAACTGTAGTGAACACTGCAGCAGTCTCCTCGGTTTTATGATGCATTTGATTTTGAATTTGAAGCCACTGTGAATGAAGAGACTTTTACTGTGGCCAAATATTCTGCAAAGCCACATCCAGTCATACAACCCACTGTAGATTGTGTCCCACAGGTTAAGACGTGGTATAAAGGGTAGGCAATAAAATGCATACGATAGAGACACTTTCTGCGCATGGCTGGCAACCAGAGTTCATTCAATCTCTCAAACTCATATACAGGTAAAATGAGAGAATCAGCTTTTCAGTGTTGACTGTGAATATTCACACATGCTGTGGTATCTGGGAGCCTGTGCTGACACAATAAAAGTTTTTTCATAAAACAATAACGAATTGTCTTATACATAGTAGGCCAAACACCAGGGCTTTAGATTCATGTGAACACATTACTATGATGTTCTCACAATGTCAAAGTTCCCTCACCACTAACTAATGAATAATTGAGACATATTTTAAATATATATATATATATATATATATATATATATATATATATATATATATTACAGTTCTTACCAAGTATGATTTCATTGTTATTGGAGGCTGTGTAAGTACAGGTTCTGGCAAATGTTTAAGTTGGACTTTGTACAGTGCTTCAAATTGTAAAAGTCCTTTTTGAACAATCAATATTCCTTTTATTCCATTTATTTCTCTCTGTGTGTATGTGTTTGCACGTTTGCACATTTGGCACATTTGCCCATTACATATATGCACACAGGATTCATATGTGGAAGGCATATTACAACTTGCAGGAATGAGTTCTCTCTTCTACCCTGTGGGTTGCGGGGCTTGAACTTAGATCCTTAGACTTAAGAGGATCTTGACCCACTGAGGCAGTTTCTCACCCCAACACTGTTACTTTCTTATATTTAGTCAGAATTGTCTTGTTACTGTGGGAGTAGTTCTTACAGTTGAGGTCTTACTAGTCTTTTGAAAGTTTAGAATACATATGTAGTTATATATTTGTAAACATTTACTATTATTATTCATTACCTCCTTTCTCTAAACATTACCCTACATTTATTTCACACATTAAAAGAAATGCACATTGGCTTAAACTGCTGGGAACCTTTCTAGTTTAATGGGAAAGCTGAGGTACACAGAAGACTTGACTAAGCAAGTCTCTGTAGTAGGCCATAATGATGTTCTGCCAAGCTCCAATGTTTGGTCATAAGACTGATAAAAAAACCCAGAGAAAGATCAAGTGTTTGAAAAAGTTCATTCAAAAGAATACATTTTTTCCGTCTCTGGAAGTTATCAACAATTTTTCTCCTATCTTATCAGCTTATTTTTACGTAAACCAATACATTCGGCTAAAGATTGAATTCTTTGATTAGCTTAGACATGCACTAACACCCTTAACTTACTGTTCCACAAATACAAGAGCTGCAGGGTTAAACTGTGTGTCCTGCTATTTCATGACCTTCCCAAGAAGAATAATTGAAAGTTAATCACCAAACACATATTTTGTACTCAAAAGTAATAATTTTAAACCTCTAGGTTAGGGAAATTGTTTTTAATCCCCAAGTTTGGATATAATAATGGTAGACTGCTTATATAAGTCTTCTGTAAAGGAAAATGTTCATGCCAGACTTTACCAGTAACAGGGAAAATATAAGCAGAATACACCATGGTTTACAAAAGTAATTGTCTATACCTGTTAAAACTTTTAAAATTTCAAATTTCTGTTTCAATACTTGGTGATCCTTAGTGATTCCATTGGGCTTCATATATTTATTCTTTGAAACCACAATTCAATTATCACCCACCGCAGACTGTCCTCAGACTCCCATAGTTACCCTTGGGCTAATCTGCCAGCCTGATACTACATTACTGTAAATATTTTTATGACAACATATATCATGTCATAATTACAGTTATTTGTTTATGAGCCTATATCCTTGTCTAGAATAATTTTATTATCCAGAACAGACATTGGGTTTTCTGGCACAAGATAGGCAACCTTTAAAGCTTTGTAAATGTCAAAGTTATACGAGTAATGATAGGTGGGGTAGGCTTCAACACTTCAAGCTAAATAAATAAATAAATAAATTTCCGTAAAAAAAAAAATCTCCATTAGATGCTTCAGAAACCAAAACCAGCTTAGAAAATGCAAAACACTTTATTTTCAGTGGGCTCTCAGGATAAGGGGAGTCAGCTGTGGGAAGAGAACTTTGTCGACGGGTGGAGACTATACTGTAAAGCTTGGTGCATTACCCAGTCTTTAACTTCCCTCTGTGGAAGGAAAGTCCTAGCAGTGCTACTTCAAGGCAGCTTGAGTAAGTGAGCTCAAGTGAGCTTTCAGGTGTTTTCTATAGTAAGCTCCACTGTTTGTTTTTAAAAGAAGTGTGGCACACAACTCAGGCTGTTCAAACAAAATTCAAATCTTCCATTCCAACCCTCTTCTTGTTTTCTAACCAAATCCAGACTTAGCCTGTTTCTGCTCTCAGGTGATAGGATTCCTATAGAGCTGTGGGAAATAAACCCTGATCTTCCTTTATACTATTCCCCTAATGCTTAGACTTGAGGCTGGAGGATGGTCAGTACTGTGCCCCGTGATTGTGGACCCAGTTAAATTTTGTCTTTGTTATCAATAAAATAAAGATATGATTGGATTGAACCTCAACTCTTCTTCCTCTCTCCCATGGTTCCTACCTACATTGCTATACAAGGAAATACCCATCTAGTCATGCAAAGAACAGAAGAAAGAAGACAAACTGTTCATTCCACAGAAGACAAATGGAAGGATGTCACTGCAAAACCACTAAGGCATCGCTATGCTTCCTCCAGAATTCTGGTCAAGTATCAAGAATAGCTGCTATCATTTAATCTTGAAGTGAAGTTTTTGGTCCATGTAGTTAGCATATTTCAACTGGTACAGCAGTCCAGTCAATCATAGCTTGATGCTGTGTACTGTCTGTGTGGTACATATACTGTAGTATAGCATCATATTCCCAATGAGAAAATACAGAAAGTAACAGAAATAGTTTTTCACATTTTATTCTGTGATAGGTTCCTTGATCACCATGAGTTTCATCCTGTAAATGAATCTGTTAAAGCTTCCTCTTCCATAAATAAAACCTGAGTCAGCAATCTTGTAAGACTTGTTTTCTTTTATTAGTCTATAACTAAAATGAAATAAGGTGGAAGAGAAAAATGGAAGACTTGGGAGACGTGAGAGCTAACCATGCTTGTTAAACTGACACATCTTGGAAGAGGGAATCTCAACTGAGGAATTTTCTACATCAGTTTAGACAGTGAACATATCTGCCAGGGGCATTTTCAAAATTGTGATTTGATGAAGAGGGCTCAGCCCACTGGAGACAATATCATTCTTATGCAGATGGGGCTGTTTAAGAAAGATAAGCAGAACATGAACTTGGGGGTAATCTACTAAACAGCATTCTTTTATGTTCACTGTCTTGGTCTTGACTTCGGGATCCTACCTTGAGTTCCTGCCTTGGCTTCCCTCAATGATGGAGTGTCAAATGAAGATGAGATAAGCCCTTCCCTTCTGAAGTTGCTTTTGATCAGTGTTTTACCAGCAACAGAGAAGAGAAGCAATTATGCACAAAGCAGATTTCCACCCTCCACTAAAAATTTCAACAAAGCAACTAGCCTCTTGTTTGAATAAATAGCAGACCATTTGGACACTACAAAATATATTTCTAAAGTGAAATCTTTTAAACAATGAGACACGAAATAAGTAAAGACATGTTAGCCAATGAAAATGCTATCAAAATAAACAAGGGTGCATCTATGTTTGAAATTCATTCATTTATTCAACAAATATTCATTTGTATATTAAATGATATTAGTATATCATATACAAAGTACAGTAAGTAAAATAAAGCCTATTGTTTTGCTCATTTGATTTGCTATAAAAGGAAATTTTTTTTAATGGTTGTGAATACAAATGGGAGGTGAATTTAAGATGGACCTTATTTTAGGAGAAGCCAACCTGGGGCTAAAGTCTTCCTTCTTTCTACATATATGAAAAGCAGTATCAGAAGGCTTCCTGTTTATATCAATGCCTACAGCAGGGAAGAAGTTTTAGTTTATTGTAAGAATCAATTTCTGAAACTGACTCCATTTATAGAAACCAAAGGCCTTCGCAGAAGTGGCTCCCCACCTCCCCCACTGTTCACATTTCTTTTGGTTCCTTTAGTTCACTTTCTTTTAAGGTCAAAAAGATCAATTCTGGACAGATTCCTGGATAAAGCTGTAGGGAATTCTTTTCCTGAAGTTACAGGAGTTGTTAAATATTGATTTGTCGTTGCCCTAAGGTGAGGGGGCATGTTTCAATATCAGCATAAAATGCACCTGCATAATTCATTTGCTCTTTTCTTCTTCCAATGCACTCATTCGAAAAGAAACATTTTTAAAGGTTGCATAAAAGAAACATTATATCAGGCCAAATCAAAAAGCAATAAAAGCATTACTAAGAACTAAGGCAACACAGAGCAGAGTCTTACCTCATCCCTTACAAAACAAAACAAAACAAAACAAAACAAAACAAAACAAAACGTGATAAAGTACCGAGAGACATAATGGAGAGGAGAGCCTACATGTTTAGGTCATCATGTTGGCTGGTTGGTACCCATCAGTGTCAGGCTTCCACCAGCGTTGAGTCTATGGACTCTTGTGAGAGCATCATTGCTGTTTCATGTCTTTTACAGTTCACATGGAATACTTACTCCTAGTTGCATTTATAGTTTGTATTTTCACATACACAAATGGCAGTTAGCAGATTTATAGTGGAAAGCTTTCTAAAGTAAATACTAAGAGAGGACTGGAGATTATAGTTAGGAAGAAATTTATTTGCAGTTTAGTCAACATTGGAGAACCGGTAAGCCCGGAGAACCATTGAGGACCTCTAGTTAATTTCTCACTTTTATCAGCATAGCAGTCCTCATTCAGCATTGCCCAGGGTAGGAAAGTTTACTGGCTACTGGCCCTGAATTAATTTTTATATAGATGTTTAAACATTGCCTCTGAAGAAGATCTGTTTCCTTTATTCCTTTAAATGCAATTTTAAAGTCAGGCTAAGTCATAATGAAGAAGTGACATTGGCACATATATTTAATTTTTTTCAATGTGTGTGTGTGTGAGTCCTTTACCTGTGATTGGCAGAACCAAAGAATGCCGTTTTGTCCTGTAGAACTGGAGTTCTATAGCTGGTTATGAGGCACTACATGACTGCTAACTTTGTACTCGCATTCTCTGGAAGAACATCAAGTGTTCTCAGCCATCTTTCGAGTTCCATTCTTGCTACATGTTTAAATGTCTCCGAATAAGTAAAGCTAAGTAGAAAATCCAACTGTTCATTAATAGCCACCCTGGGAATCCAGGGTTCTAGCTCTACCCATGCCATTCTCCTCATGCTTCATTAAAAAGGTTGGTGTCTTTCCGTCAATCCCCAGCCTATAGGACAAACAGATAAGTTCATGTTCAACACTGTTACTCATTAGCATATGATAGGAGAGAAGCCAAAGAGTTATATCTACTGCACAGACACAGCTTTCATGCCAGCACTTTTGTGCAGGATTAAATACCAAGCACGTTCATGCAGTTTTCTCAATTCATGTTCTATGAAATGCCAGTTTTCTTCCTTGCCAAAGAGAGAAGATTGTTATGTATTAATCACTATCCTCTCTTTGCTCCTTTATCACACATCACACTGTTGATTTCAAGTTAACTTCTGCCGTCTATTACTTTGTCTCTTGTCCCTTCCCTCCTTTGGATATTTTTTGTTCTTAATGGTATTTTACCCTGAAAAGAATATGGGCATCTATAGTAGACTGTGGCATGAATGAAGGCTATGTATGTGAGCATGCGGAATCTCCCCCAAAACTCGAGTGATTGAATAATGTGAAGAAAGAATGTCTTTGCTATTCTTAACAAGATTTTCTATCACCTACCCCTCAGAAAAAGAAATATCACAGTCATGATCTCTGGTAGGATGCTGTGTTGCAGAGCAGAGGTTTTTTTGTTCTGTGTTTTTTTTTTTTCCTTACAACATCTGTCTTATGGAAATACAATTCTCATTTGCATTTCTAAAGAAACTCTCATTGGTTTTGACTATATTTCTAAAAATACCTAAGCTTTGACTCCATTTATACTTGAACTCAGGTGATTGCTTACCCTTTCTAGGGCTCCTCTTAGAAAGATAACGAAGGACACAGGCTTTTAAAAGATTCTCAACGAAATACATATTAAACATCTCTATAAACAGAAAAGTGTAATTGCATCCACCTATCTACCATTTTCTCAGCAAATGCTTGATAATGCTTTGTAAAAGGTACGTATGTGGGGATGGCATTTGCCCAAAGGATGCCTAAGAACTGAACTTTCCAGAAGAAACAAACACATTCCTCTTTTGGAATTCCTAGAGCTGCTCGGGACTATAGAAGTGTTTAAAGAAATATAAAAATAGCTCAGAAGCAGGAAACTTGCAAAAGTGAACATATGATAATGAAGATGTAGCATTTGGCATGTTGTAGCCTTTCTCCAGTATGTTCTCATCACATCACAGACACAGGCACAAGCCTTCTATACCTTCCAACACAATTGCTTCAAAGTATAAATAAGGGTGCAATACTCACTTTCCTGAAAGTCAGAAATTCTCCTTCTGCAAGAATATAAATTCAATGTTCCTATTAGGTTCTAAATGGTTTATGGTTATACTATTTAGAGAGATCCTGTGCTAGAGGAGCACATACTTATAGAAAAACAGTAAATGGTAAGTGTATAATGCAGTGGAATTTTAAAAGGACTATACCATTACCTAGATGAAAATATATAGCCTTCCAGACATTGAAACATGGTACCTAGTATCTTTGGTCAGTCACCATGCACACACACACACACACACACACACACACACACACACACACACAATTTTCTCCTAAGGTAACTATTACTGGCCTTAAGTCCGGTGCCAGAAGATTCTGACTTTAGATAAATGGAATCATGCAAATTAAAGTTTTGTTTCTTTCTCTCTCTCTCTCTCTCTCTCTCTCTCTCTCTCTCTCTCTCTCCCCTCTTCTCTTCTCTCTCTGTGAATTGCATGTATGTATGTCCAGAAGATGACTTCAGGTACCCTATAACCTAAGTTATGTGGCCGTAGCCTCTGACAAACATATGAAGAAACATGGATTCTGGTCCTCTGTACGAGCAGTAAGTGCTCCTGACTATGAAGCCATCTCTCTCCAGCACTCTCAAGTCTTCTATGATTGTCTCCCTTGGATATGCTATTTCTGAATTTCAACTATTCATCTTCATTCTTCACTGTTTCTGTTCTGTTATGAAATCACGGATTTATGCGATTTTCAATTTGTAATTCTTAAAATGAATCCTGCCCTGAATACCAGTGCTGTGTCACCAATACATATTTTCTTTCTTATTTGTTAGATGCATACCTAAAGGAGATCATTAGGTTAGAGTAAGCTGAAGTTTTTGTGGCTTCATTCTTAAACATATACTACTTGTTCTTTATTTTCTTCCCATGAAGCCATGACTGTCCATGAAGCATCAGACTTAATAGCTCATTTCCTAAACATTCTTTACAAAGATATATGTCATCTCACATATATACCTAGTTGAAAAATCAGAGAACTAACACATTTTTGGTAACCTTTATGCAATGCCTGGTTCCCACCCCAGCAGGTCTTATTCACTCTCTCTCAACAGATTCCTAGCAAACTCCAATATCCATTCCAATTATTTTCTTCATGATTTCACATTCTTTTGGGCTATGTTCCCACCCCTGTTCCACTCTTCCAAATTAAGCTCTTGTAATATATTAAATTTCCTCTGCACACCTGTGGAGGAGAGTCTAACCTTAAAGAAAAAGTCGGGCTGCTGGATTGGGGTTGACAGTACTAGATTTTCAAATTGTGATTTCATCAGCCCATACCTATTGTTCCCTATCTCTCATTAGGACAGTCTGCCCACAGAAATATGTCCCTGGAAATCTGGGGATGCTTGGATTCCATGAAAGCACACTATCTTCACTACTTCCCTAGTGATGTTAACACTCTTTGGCTGAGTCAATCTTTGTGTCTCACTTGTCTCTCGGGACGCCGATATGTTCTCAGGTTTGCTGTTGTCCTGTTCAGTTTCTCTAACCATAGTGGGTGGAATCATTGAACATCATCAACTGAACAACCTCTCATTGAACATCAGGGTGTTCCTTTAATTTTAATTATAAATAACAGATAATTATTTGAGAAAACTGAGAAATTATTGCATGTTAGATAAACCAACTTAATCTTATACCCTGTCATTGATAAATACCTGCAATTGAATTATTACAACTTTTCCCAACTTTTGTATATCTTTCAGATGTTTCAGGCACAGAGAAAGTTGAGCTGCTATACTGTCTTAGAGGATATATAAGGGATATCACCTTTGGTGACTATTCTGGGTGGAACAAGAGAACTGGGTTTATTTTATCTGACTTATCACTGGACAAGGGTCACCTGAAGGGCATAAACTTCAGAGTTCCTGGTTTATTTAGAAGACATCCTGTAAGTGTCTAAAAGATGGGAACTCTTTGGTTCACAAAGTAAGATCTAGGTAGTATATTACAATAGCAACCACAACATCATATACTGAAATTACTAGTTTTTGTAAGCCATGACCATCAAGATTTGAATTTTCTTAGTGACGAAGTTCAATATTTTGAGGACACACACCCCTATGGTCATAAATTATCCACTCTTCATTTTAAAAAGTTGTAGATGTTCCCACAGCAATTGAGTTGTACTTTAATGATTAAGTTATTTCTATCTTAGACAACTTACGTTATTGAGCATGCCCAGTTCATTTAAAATGTAATTCAGTTGTCTTCATTATGAATAGGTCACACTCCATTCTCATCCAGAGAGTACGTATTCATACTGAACAAAAACCATCACCCTTCCTCCTAAAACATTTTTAAAACTGTTTTTAGGAGTTCCAATGGGGTATCTGGACTTTGCTTTTTAATGTTTTCAGGAACTGTGGTAAAAATTCAATTCCTTCTAGGTTTCTGGGCTAATATCCACTTATCAGTGAATGCATATCAAGTGACTTCTTTGGTGATTGGGTTACCTCACTCAGATGATATTCTCGAGATACATCCATTTGCCTATGAATTTCATAAATTCATTGTTTTTAATAGCTGAGTAGTACTCCACTGTGTAAATATACCACATTTTCTGTGTCCATTCCTCTGTTGAGGGACATCTGGGTTCTTTCCAGCTTCTGGCTATTATAAATAAGGCTTCTATGAACATAGTGGATCATGTGCCCTTATTACCAGTTGGAACATCTTCTGGGTATATGCCCAGGAGAGGTATAGCTGGATCTTCTGGTAGTACTACGTACAATTTTCTGAGGAATTGCCAGACTGATTACCAGAGTGGTTGTACAAGCTTGCAATCCCACCAACAATGGAGGAGTGTTCCTCTTTCTCCACATCCTCGCCAGCATCTTCTGCCACCTGAATTTTTGATCTTAGTCATACGCAGGATATAATTTGCAAAGCACAAGAAAATCAACAAGAAGGAAGACCAACACTTGGATACTTCATTCTTCCCTAGAATAGGGAACAAAATACCCATGGGAGGAGTTACAGAGACAAAGTTTGGAGCTAAGACGAAAGGATGAGTGCCCCACCCAGGTGTCCATGCCATAATCAGCCACCAAACACAGACACTATTGCATATGTCAGCAAGATTTTGCTGAAAGGACCCTGATATAGCTGTCTCTTGTGAGGCTATGCCTGTCCCTGGCAAATACAGGAGTGGATGCTCACAGTCATCTATAGGATGGAACACAGGGCCCCCAATAGAGGAGCTAGAGAAAGTACCCAAGGAGCTGAAGGGGTCTGCAACGCTATAGGTGGAACAACAATATGAACTAATCAGTACCCTCAGAGCTTGTGTCTATAGCTGCATATGTAGCAGAAGATGGCCTAGTTGGTCATCATTGGAAAGAGAGGCCCCTA
Source organism: Mus pahari (assembly GCF_900095145.1). Lineage (NCBI taxonomy): Eukaryota > Metazoa > Chordata > Mammalia > Rodentia > Muridae > Mus > Mus pahari. The sequence goes on along the minus strand of NC_034590.1, from coordinate 160,469,465 downwards.
GGTCTTGCAAACTTTATATGCCTCAGTAGAGGAGAATGCCAGGGCCAAGAAGTGGGAGTGGGTGGGTAGGGGAGCAGGGCGGGGGGAGGGTATAGGGGACTTTGGAGATAGCATCTGAAATGTAAGTTAAGAAAATATCTAATAAAAAATTTTAAAAGTTCATTTCCTTATCTGTAGGAACATATAGACTTAGGGTTTTATTTCTATTTTTATCATGTTCAAATATTGCAAAAACTTTATCTGCCAACCTATCACCTAATGAAGTTACTCACAAGCAATCCCTACCATATCCACACTTTTATTTATTTATTTATCTATCTATCTATCTATCTATCTATCTATCTATCTATCTATCTATCTATCTATTTTATGGAGTTAAAAAGAAAAAGGAAGAAGAGATGTAATTAGTGTTGGCATAGCCTGGGGCCACAGGCCTTGCTCACTGTGCATGCCCTGGGAGATGTATAAATAACGCTAATGTCTTTACTCCAGTGATCTTGTTATTAAAACAAGCCTTCACATAAATTTATCAAGACTGCTGCACATGAAAGGCATAAACTTTGGCTTTCACCCAACTAAGACATAGCAGATATGTTCATTCTGGTCACTAATTAAGGTATATGCAAAGGTCAGATTGATGTAAGGTCAGGAAAACATTAGTCTCTCACCTGTTACTTGAGATATTAAGTGCAGCAATAATTTACCAGCTTGTTTTCTCTTCACTCACATTCAACAAGGCAAAGAGAGTCCCACTGAGGCATGCAAAAAAGCTCTGACTAATACATGCAGACCATGGCATTAATAAATCATGGCCATTATTATAATTCTTAAACAATATTTGCAATCAGATATGTTTCTTATCAGTTCTACAGCCAGATGGAAATATTATGTAGAGAGAACATTAATTAATGGAATCATTATTGTCAACTGGTTGCCAAAGATTTCAAACACAATCATGGTTTGAAAACAGATGAGAAATTTGACTTGCAAAATGTCCATGGAGATGTGTGGCTGCTAATAAATTTGTGCTGTGCATGCCCATGCATACCACCCTTAGGCAAAACAGGGGTAGCTTTAATTGTTTCTGTGTTTCTGCATATGTTTCCACTGCATCCGAACCTTCTTCAGCTGTGTTCATGAATTCATATGCATATGTTTGTAGACTGTGTACAACAAAGTTACTTAGGTATAAGCTGGTATTTGAGAAACAACCTGATATTGTGTCGATATAAGCTTTGTAGTGCATAGCAGGTGCTAGGAATGAAATTTTCTTCCCAATTACTGTTAGAAAATTAATGATAGCCCTAAGTGTAACATCAATTATGGCAGCAAGCTCTACAGTGCTAATCATAACTTTTATACAAGAGGTAGTAAAATGATGTAGTTAAATTAACAAGTAACACCATTTAAATTTGTTACTTCCACAAGTAACGAATTTCACTTAAAGTGAAGGATTTTCTTTCCTTTCCTTTCCTTTCCTTTCCTTTCCTTTCCTTTCCTTTCCTTTCCTTTCCTTTCCTTTCCTTTCCTTTCCTTTCCTTTCCTTTCCTT
>NC_034590.1:160455830-160467899 GCF_900095145.1 Mus pahari | reverse complement strand
GCCCAGGAGTGGTATTGCTGGATCCTTAGGTAGTACTATGTCTCTTCACTGTATGGTATTTTCTATCATTGGTGTACAACACATCTTAATTTATTTCCTTTTCTTTCTTTTCTTTTCTTTTCTTTTCTTTTCTTTTCTTTTCTTTTCTTTTCTTTTCTTTTCTTTTCTTTTCTTTTCTTTTCTTTCCTTTCCTTTTAAAAAAAATTCTCTTTTTGTTAAGTTTAGCTTAATAGGGGACCATACATTTGATGAAATATTGAATGTAGTACTTTGATCAGGAAATGAAATATTTAAAAACAAAGCCAAACAACCAAATAACCAAACAACTAAACAACCACAAAATAAGTGTTATCAGCAAATGGCCTTGCCCTACCTTTCAACATATGCTGAAATCAAATTTAAACTTTATTCAACTTAAACATTTTTCTTGTTTTAATGCATTCCCTGTTTCTTAAAATATTTATGATAAGCACTTAAAGGATGAGAGGTTATTTGTCTGGATGCTTTTGTCCTTGGAAGGATGTTATCTTCAGGGCTCTTCACAGTGCTATGTTTTTGTACCCTTGGCGCCATCTCCTTGTTTGTGAATTGAATGCTTAGTTAAAGCATGGGAAAGTGGGCATTATTTACTCAGAGAACCTTAACAGCTTCATGGAAAAACTCTAGATTTAGCTGTTATGAGAAAAAGGATGCTTAGAGAACAAATGCTTAGAGAAATTTGCCTCTGATGGACTTTATTCTAACAGACTTCGAGTGTCTGCTGTAGCAAAGGACCATTTCTGCAACAATTTGGCTATAAGCATAAATTGTCATTCATTTCCAAACTGCTTAGGGAAATAAGTAAGAGACGGTAGCCTATGGTTTAATTTGAAAGCAAATTCTCTGTCACAGCACACTGAATTTTGGCACATCTATGAGTGAGACATTCTGGCTGTTTTAGTCCACCCTTTTCATATGAAAAATGTTCTATTATTCTGGGGACAAATAGAATAATGAGAACATTAGTGCACAATGAAGTGTAACTTCTTTTTATCTTCAGCAGCAGATGCTCAATACAGAAATGATCTCCTCAATCTTAGTAAATACAGACAACAGTGTTAAAGCCAAGTATAACTTTGTCCTAGCTGTAGTAAGACGAGTACATATCACTGGGCCACTCAATATAGTGTTAGCTTTAAAGATTGAAATCCAAAATGATTTTACTTGTCCTGGCTCTTAAAACTTATTGTATCCTCTCTCTGAGAGGGTATTAAATCTAGCATCAGTGGCTACATCTTCTCACCAGGTCACTTTGCCCTTGCTCTGTAATCTTTGGCTAATTCTTATTTTGTTCATTGTATAAAGAAAGGGGTTCAGTCATCAAGTACAAGTGTTGAGGTGTCCTAGCCTTGCTAACAAGTTCTATCTTCTTTCTTAATTATCATCACCTTAAAAAGGATCAGGGCACAAGAGTCAGCTGTGAATCACTGGTGAGTGTCAATGGAGAAAACTTCACTGAAAATTGAAGGGAGGGGCACAGGCCTGAAATACTGTCTAATTCCCCACATAAAACCAAGTGTCGGGTCATAGACACTTATTGTAATTCAAGCTTTATTCTTACTGCACTGTAATGAAATGGATACAATGACAGCCCATGCTTTGAAGTTGAGAAACAATTCAAAAGATACATCTCCAATGATGAGTATAGAATTAATCATCTACTAGAAGTATCTCAACTATCAGGATTAATGCTATAGCTAGATAGCTAACAGAAGAATGTTTGAATGTTATTAGTGATGCAGAAAATCTAGTTTAATCTCCAGCTAAATGAGATTTTTCTTATTGTTTTTCCTTTGTGATTCATTCATTATTCATCCCTTCAAACACATGTAATGGAATATTTATTATTATTAGTTCTTTGAAAAAATAACATAAAATGTATTTTGATTGTATTCACTCCTACCTCACCCCTCCCACTAATTCCCCACAGATCTACCCCTTGTCTTCCCATCCCTCATTTATTTTTTTAAAATTATTTTCATTACATGTATACATATACATACAACATGCTGAAATAGTTTAGTAATGCTCATATCTTTATGTACATATGACAAGTTGGCATTGGATAATTGATTAGGGAATGACCCTTGGGAAGGGCTGACCCTCATTTTCTCAGCAGTCGTTAATTTCCTATGGCTTTACTTTTAGGGAGACATCCGTTTAGAATTTCATTTATCCACAATGGCTATCAACTTAAGTTGTTGGCTACCACATTATTGAGATTTCTTGAGTGCAATTTCTCTTTTTCTATAAGGAAGGTACAACCACATAGCAGATGTCCTGTTCCTCAGAGTCCTACAAGCTTTCTGCTCCTCTTCCAGGATTCCATTAGCCTTAGGTGTAGAGTTAGAGGTATAGCTAGATCAATTGGGGCAGAGCACACCAATACCAGCTCTTCTCTTCATTTCCAGGATAAAAGTGGTAGTGAGGAGAACAAGAAATCTATACTCTCAATGAGTTGTTTTGTAGAAGAAAGCAGAATACGGTTGTGTTTCAATAAATGATTATGGTTTTATGATATTGGCAGATCCTGTAAAGGATACCAAACAGGGTATTATGCTATAGTGTAGTAGAAGTGAAGCAAAGAACATTGGATCGTTTAGTAGGAAGTAAGTATTGTCAAAAGGGTTAGCACTAACATAATAACCAGCTCATCATTTTCAGATGTTAGAAGAATGTGTCCAGTATGGCAAAACATGGAAGTGCTGTGGGAAAATGCCAAGAGGTAAGTAGAAACCCAAACATCTGATTTTTAATTATTATAAAGGATGTATATTTCACTCAAATGTTATTCACTGGAGAAATTTATGTATTTTTTGAAACAATGCACTAGATAATATATAGACAAACTATGGAGAGAAAAAGACTGAAACAAGACCATTTATTATATCCTTTTTGAAAACAGGAAAGAAGTGAGCCTGCTCTGGATGAGGCTGACACCTTTAGAAACGGGAAGCAGGCACAGGAAGGACTTACTTTAGAACTGCTTCCATTAGCATATCCACAGGTAAATGGGAGAAATGTCTATACAACATATAGATTTGAGATGTATACAAAATTCTTGGATGCAAGGCAATAGGAATCTGAAAGTGGCTTACTAAAGAAACTTACTAAATCATCTCACAGAGATAATGTTAAAGCTGTAACCACCACAACCTCAAAAGAACCTACTCTAATTTATTTCTCTAATTTAAGGCCATTGAACTGTGACTCTTTCTTGTATAGAGTTTTTTTTAGATATTATTTTTGTCTAATTGAAATAATAAAATAATTCCAGTAATTGGGAAACATTGCCTATCCTTAGTATTGATTTTCCTCTTCTTTCTCTTCCTCTATTCATATTCTGTTCAATTTTTCTACTAGTATTAATCATTTTATAAAATCTAAATTGTTGGTTGCAAAAGGTACATTTACTTTTATTAAACTGACACCACTCATGGGCTTGGGGACAATGAGTAGAAGTGCCATACTTCAGAAGGTTCATAAACATCTCCTGCATTTGTTTGTGAAGTCCAAAATGAGTAGCAATTTGGGTATTATTAAGAAGCATGAAAGATGTGTTGCAACATTTTCTCAATTGTGTTTTATCCCAACTTCTGAGGATATGATGGGTGAACAAATAAGTATCATTTACTCTTAGGAAAGAGTGCAATACACAAACGCGTACCCTGTCTTAAACCTAAGGCAACGAGTGCATACGTGTTTCCAGTTAAGAAACACAGATGTCAGCGCATAAAATGGACTGGATTTGGAATCTGTTTAGTACTTTTTGCCCTTGTCTACTATAAATCAGAAACTGGGTGTTAATAGTTAATTAAATAATGATTTGAATCTTCCGTTAATTATTTTATGTATCTAAATCAAGACATTGATACACTTTAAGATTTTGGGAGATACATTTCTTTATTAATTTTATTTTCAGGGAACATACTTGATCATGTTCACTCCTCCCCCTCCATAGAGACTCTCCTAACCTACACAACTTACTTACCCAACATCATGTTCATGTTCTTTCTTTCTCTGTATAAAAAAAAAATCAATTAAAAAAAGAAACACAAACAAACAAAAAAGGCAAAAACTTACCTCACAAAACCCACAAAAATGCTAATCAAAAGTAGCAGGCAAAAGACTAATAAGATGAAAAACAAACATAAAACCCCCTTACCCCAAACCACTCCTAAAATAAAACAAAATAAATAAAATCCAGCCAAATATAAAAAACTAAAAAAATACCAATGAGTTCATTTTCATTGACCACCTATTACCGGCCATAGGGTCTGTCCTGGAGTATGTTTGATATAACTTTTTAACAGGTCTTAACCATCTTTTAAGATTAGGAGTGGAACAGCGATAGGAAAGAGCTGACTTTCAAGCTGTTTGTACATGGAAAGGCAACTACAAACATATTATAAAGAGTATTTTAGAAAGGGAGAAGATTCTCAGTGAAACACAGTGTCTAAAGGAGAGCTACTCTTATTCAGGAGGTGGTTGACCTGAAAAAGAAGTTGGAAAATTCACTGTAAGCAGTGCCTTTCAGAAGGAATGGCTGCAACACTTGGAAGCTCACCGCTGTCTCCTGGCTTCTTTCCTTGGTGCCTGAGCTCTTGTTTCCCCATCACTACTCATCACTCAACCCAAATCCCACTCATGGCTCTCATAAAAATGCTGCTTCATTCTCATTCTCTTTCTACCTCACCAATCTTCCTGTTCCCCGCAGAGAGAGTCAATGCCTAAACTTAGGAGAAGGCATTTCTTCACTGCTTCACCAGAAACTCTAAAGTAGTAAAAACAAAGTTGGCTTATTTCACCGGAATACTTTTTAGATGTCTATTAAGCTCTAGGAGAGACTATCTACTGATAGAACTTAACAATGTTTTGGAGAAGAGACAGTGGACAGATGAGAGATTGTGTGCTTACGTGTGTGCTTTGCCTTGTAATCTGGGGGCCAACTCCTCCTCTGCTTCGCCTTGTAATCTGGGGGCCAACTCCTCCTCTGCTTTATCCAGTTGCTCTGATGTCTGCATCTTCTTTTACATTCTTCCAGATACCATCCAACTTATATCAATCACACTGATAATATGATTATAACTGAGGCAAACAGAAAGCCCAAAAAGCTAAAGAAGATGCAAAAGTGCTTATTTTTAATAGCTTGCTGCATGTGCTTCATGTATAGAGTAGCTTTGTTTCCCCGCGTAAAGAAACTCCTTTAAAAAAGTGTGACTATTTTAATTCAGAATATACTTAAAAGTAGAAAGTGTTAGGTTTCAAAATGTATTCTATTTTCTATTGATTTGGGAGACATTGGAAGCCATGCAATTATCTTAGTCTCCATTGACATATTGATAATCTATAAAGTATTTAGTTGCTTTATACTTAATTTTGTTTTTACTTAATGAATTGCATTGACATCACTATCCCTATAAGTCTATGAGTGGAGAGAATGCTGAAGGAATTCATATATAAAGCCTAAAACTGTGTGGTATTAAAAACAGAAATTAGCGATGTTAAGATGGTGTGAGGTACAAGCACCAGGGATGAAGCATCTTTGGGATTATTGAGACTGATCCAGGACTCTGAGTGCTCATGATCTCTTTCATGAGAAACGCCTCAGTGTCCAACCATGTGACTAACGTTCTGCCTCTTTGTATTTGTGTAAATTTCTCAATATATCTGCCAAAGACTATGACAATAAATAATTTGAGAATTTCTCCTTCTAAGACTGAATATAAAATTATATCTACCACATATTATACAAAGGCATCGCAATGAGAATAAAATTATATTTTCAAACTTCTATTATTATTGATAGATTGTTTTCAGATGCATAAGTCATCCTTGATCATTTCAAATTCATTTTAGAATCTCTACCAATTTTTTTACTATATGACCTGTAAGAATATGTGGAAGGGCTAGCAAGAAGATTAAGTGGGCAAAAGTATTTGCCCCTAAATAGGACATCCTTAGTTTTATCCTTATATCAATATGGTAGAAAGAGAACTTACTTTTGAGGACTTTCATGTGATCTCCACATGCACACCATCCCATGCATGCTTGTGATTGAACACACACACACACACACACACACACAAAGAGAGAGAGACAGAGAGACAGACAGAGACAGACACACACACAAACACACATATAAATGCAATAAAGTATAAAGGATTGCAGAGTGTCTAACATATTCTTATGAGTGACTAACATTAAATACTTTTTAAACAATCATGTTCATTAGTCATATCTAAGTTATCTTTACTTATGTGGACAATTCATTTCAAATGAGCAAAATTTAACCATTTTCAATGCATTTGTGTCACTACTTCTCCCCATTAACCAGATTATTAAACACCTCAAAGCCTTATTGATCTAATTTCATTTAAAAATTCATTAAAATCTGTAACTAGATTACACACAGAAGCAAATGAGTGGAAAACATCACTACAAAGGGTTGAGTCACATCATTCTAGACCCTGGCCGTCCTCACGTCAGGAAGCGACTTAGCACTGAGGAGCGCATGGGAGCTTCATGCCCAGCACATTTCTGTGAAAGCATGCTTTCTCCTCTGCTGGCAATGATGCCATTTTCCTTTTTGGCTGGATGGACAAATTTCTTCAGAACAAGAAATGTCAAATATTTTTAGATCGAGGCCTCAATATTGGGGCATATAAAACCTACAACCACACAGAAGCAAACATGATTAACTTTTGTAGCGTTTATGTAGTCCTCTATTTTAGAAACATGCATTTTTATTATTTTTGTATCATTACAGTGAAAAGCAAAACATTAAAGTTTGTTTTCATCTTGTAATGTGTACACTGCTGATCATCTTTCTCTTGAGTGTAAAATGATTTTTGAGTATCACTGAAAGCTGAAGTCAGCTTTCATGCTTTTGCACCATGTGCTATTTCACAGGCGAGTGCCTGGCCTTTCTACTCCAGACCACCTCTCTTGCATGTGATCGTAGGATGTAGAATAAAAATACCACCATCGTGCCACCACTGTATAACCTTTGGGTCCTTCCTTGTCCTGTCACAACACCAGAGAGGTAGTTTATTGGTTGATAACACTCTGGAAGTCCCCTCACCTGCCAAGGTAACTAGCAAACACATAGCTAAACTTTGGTACCTGTGAGAATCACAGAAGCAGTCAATGAAACAGAAATTAAATGTACCTCCATCTCAACTTTTCTTGCTTAATTTGCAAAATACCTCATAACACTCCTAATTAACTGATAAGTGGGGAGGGTAAACACAAGGAGAAAGTCACAGTGGGAAATGACTGTGGTCCTAAATGCTGTAGTTTGACTATCTTCTTTTTCTATCTTTATAAGGATTCAAGGGTCAGGTAATCACATGATGAGACCCTCTACCCAGGTCTCAGAGAGAGAGTCAAGGCCTCTAAAATTAAACTGCCTTAACTTGCCTGTCTCAGATATCACATCAGCACCAAAGACCCATGGTTATCACTTCTGTGTTTCCTTGATGTTGCCCTGCAATAGTTGGCTCATTTCCAAATTAGGCTTAAGTACAATATCCCCCTTGGTGTAAATTTACCCCAATTTTCATTTCTCAGCTGGAGACACAATATCCCTGGCCTTCAAACTGGAATGACGCTTAGAAAAGCTACCTGAGATGGTATTTTCCACTTTTCCACTCAGCTTCTCTATTCATCTACAGTATCTCTAAAAATAGCAGTCACTGAAGTGTTTCCTATGACCCTTGGTAATAATGTCACAAAAGAGATTAACTCATTGGACTCCCATCAGAACAGTTTTCACTGAATTATTTTGAAAAAAGTCCTGTTCAAATTTCTTCTCACTACCTAAGTATACTTGTTTTAAATTGCAAGCAACATCCTCTTTCCTTATAAACCCACACTTCCTAAAAGGCTTTTTGAAAAACTATAAGGTAAGCCACATACTGCATATAAACATCTCTAATCCATATGTCTTCTAAAAAAAAAAAGATTTTTCAAAATCTATTTTAAAAATGCTGCAATTCAATATGCAGATAACCACAGATTTGAAAGTTAAAAATAAAATTGACATCCATTTAACTAAGCTCATCTGTATGGCCAGAAGCAAAGACTACTAGCACTTTAAGATAGTCAAATTTCATAGTCAATGGAAGATCTGAAACAAAAGTTAGTGTAAGGGGTAACTATTATTTACTATAATGGCTAAAATGAAAATGACTGGCAGTGACCAAAGCTGGAAGGGATACGGAATGGGCAATTAGAACTCCAGGGTATTGTTCATGAAATGGGAAACTACCTAGTATAAAAGCATTGGTTTTGTTTTCCTCTCTTTATTCTCTCTTTATTCCTATAGTACTTCCTGACTTCGGTTTCCATATTTCCCCTTTCTTCCCTCCCCACAGTATCTCTTCCCATCTCCCCTCACTCACAGATGTACCCCTGACCCCTGCCTGCACCTAGAAAGGAGCAGGCTTTCCAGGAACATCAACCAAACTTGTCAGAAAAAACTACAATAAACCTAGGCACATATTCTTACTTCAAGGCTGGAGGAGAAAGCCAAGTAGGAGGAAAAGGGTCCCAAAAGACGGAAAACAAGTCAGAGATATGCCCATTCCTCTGGCAGGAGTCCTACAAGAACAGCAACGTAGACAACCACAACATACATTAATATCTTATGGAAATAAATATGCTTATCTTATTACTCAGCCCCTTTACCTCTAGGTATTTATCTAAGAACAATAACACATATCTATACAAGGCTGACACCAACACTTCTCTAAAATAGCCAAACACCGCTAAAATGCCCACCAACTGAGGAAGATACAAACAGTGTAATATTTCCACAGAATTTGCTACAGTTCCGTGAGAAACAGGAATGAATTAATGATCCCTACAACAGTATGCATGATTCTACAAAAACAATTTGCTAAGGAGATTAAGCCAGTCACAAATGATCAAATACGCCAAGGTTCCATTGAAATTAAGTTTGTGAACAAAACACAATCTTGATTCCCAGTAAATCTGACAACAGTAGTGTCCATGAGAGTGGAGACGCAGGGGTGCCCACAAGCTTTCTTCTTCAGCTTTCTGTTTTAATCTTTTTTTCACATGTGTGTTTGAGAGGACGCTCCCACATCACCTTAGACATGTGAACGTCAGACTATAATCTCACATGTTTTCTTTTACTGTTCTTCTCCATTGAGGCAGTGTTTCAAACAAGAAACTGTTGTGTACATCAGACTACCTTTCCCACAAGCTTCAAGGGGAGTCTCCCGTTATGGCTTTGAGTCTATTGATAGGGATGTCACTAGATTACAGATGTGCTACTGAGTCTGGCCTTTCTGGTGAGTCTTCACACTCACACAGCAAGTGCTTTACCCACTGAGCTATCCTTCCTCCCAAACTCCGTGTTTCTTATGGTTAATATTTTATGTATCAATAATGAGGAGAAAAACGCAGTAGCTGATGGTGATCGTAAACAGTTCTGAGTCTCCTTGAGCTGCCCACCAAGGGCTTTGGTACTTTTAATTGTCTACATGAGAGAATTAAAACCTCAGTATACAATTCCCAATTCATGGAAGTCTATATACAAGTCTCATTTTGCTTAATTGGTTTCATTTATAATATTTTTGTGTGTGTAAACTATGAAACCTAGAGTGCCGTCTAACAATGACATGATAGATTGTTTTTCTTTTCTTTTCTTTTTTTCTACTAGCTTTTCCCTCACAGGGACAGAAGGGATACAGGTAAAAATCACTAGACAACAACACTGCAAGTGAGGATGTTGTCCTCTGCATGAGACTGTGATGAAGGAGAAAAGAGAGAAATAAAGTAGAAAACATGGAGTTACATTACTAAAAAATGTCACCAAACACTGAAATGTTCACAGGACTGAAAATACTGCTGTTTCAGTAGCCAGAGAAGAGAGAATTTTGTCAAATAAATCTTGGTTGACATTATGGAGAATTTTCTATATTCTTGATGATATTCCCATTTATTAAGAGATTGTTTTAGATCTTTTAAATTCAGACTTAGATGAAATTTATAAACTATGCATTTTAAAATTCTGCTATGACCAGAAAAATACCACTGATACACACACACACACACACACACACACACACACACACACACACACACACACATTTATATTTATTCTGTGGAGTGTGTTTGCCTGATGTCCTAATTCCCTCTGGCTCCGACAATCCTTCGTGCCCCTCTTCTTCGGGGTTTCCCCAAGCTCTACCTAATGTCTGGCTATGGGTCTCTGCACCTCCTCACATCAGTGGCTGGAGGAATCCTTTCTGATGACCAGTGGTCTAGGAAGTGATCTTAATGTACACAGCAGGTTAGCACTAGGTATCATTCCATTGACTTTTTTTTTTCTTCAGTTCTGTCTGATTCTACCCTAAGTCTCTGAGCCATTCATCATCCATGTCCTGGGCCATCAAGGCAGTGTTGGGCATGGGCTTCCTCTTGTGGCATGGGCCTCAAGTTAGACCAGTCATTAATTGGCTAGTCCCACAAGTTATGTGCCATCATGGCCCCCAGAGAATCTAGCATGCAGGACAAACTGTCGGTCAAAGGTTGTGTGTCTGGTTGGTGTCCCATTCTCACCACTGGGAGCCTTGCCTGATTATGGAAGATGGCTGGTACACGCTCTATATCCTGCATTACTTGCACTCATTGCTTGGGCCACTCTCATGGGTTCCAGAAAGTTTTCAATGCACTTGATTTCCATAATGGTCCCTAAATGCACCCACATTTCAGTCACCTCTGGGGACTCTGCTTCTATCTCTCCCTCCCCAACCTAATCTCTCTTTCTCTCATCCACACCCACCCCGAATCCACACACAAAATTTATTTGTCTCTTCCCATTGAGATACAACCACTGCCCTGCTAGAGCCCATATTTTTCCTTTCTTTGTATGGAAACATTTAAGGTTGGTGGAATTTCAACTGTCTTTTTTTTATTATTATTATTTCATTTCTTGTGCCTTCAACATCAAAACCTTAAAAGCCAAATCTTTGCCCTTTCTGATATCTTAAGGCATTTTCCTTCAGTACTTAAGTTAGATTTAAATATTTTTTAATTATTTTATTAGATATTTTCTTCATTTGCATTTCAAATGCTATCCCGAATGTCCCCTATACCCACCCACCCCCAACCCTGCTCCCCTGCCCACTCACTCCCACTTCTTGACCCTGGCATTCCCCTGTATGGGGCATATAAAGTTTGCAAGACCAAGGGTCCTCTCTTCCCAACGATGGCTGACTAGGCCATCTTCTGCTACATATGCAGCTAGAGACACGAGCTCTGGGGGGTACTGATTAGTTCATATTGTTGTTCCACCTATAGTGTTGCAGACCCCTTCAGTTCCTTGGGTAGTTTCTCTAGCTCATCCATTGGGGTCTCTGTGTTCTATCCTATAGATGACTGTGGGCATCCACTTCTATATTTGGCAGGCACTTGCATAGCCTCACAAGAGATAGCTATATCAGTGTCCTTTCAGCAAGTTCTTGTGGGCATATGCAATAGTGTCTGCGTTTGGTGGCTGATTATGGGACGGACCCCCGGGTGGGGCAGTCTCTGGGTTGTCCAAACTTTGTCTCTGCAACTTCTTTCATGGGTATTTTATTCCCTATTTTGGGGATGAATGAAGTATCCACGTGTTGGTCTTCCTATTCTTGATTTTCTTGTGTTTTGGAGATTGTTCATGGGTATTCTAGGTTTCTGGGCTAATATCCACTTATCAGTGAGTGCATATCAAGTGAGTTCTTTTGTGATTGGGTTTCCTCACTCAGGATGCTATCTTCCAGATACGTCCAATTGCCTAAGAATTTCATAAATTCATTGTTTTTAATAGTGAGTAGTACTGCATTGTGTAAATTTACCACATTTTCTGTATTCATTCCTCTGTTAAAGGACATCTGGGTTCTTTCCAGCTTCTGGCTATTATAAATAAGGCTGCTATGAATATAGTGGAGCATGTGTCTTTATTACCAGTTGAAACATCTTCTGCATATATACCTAGAAGAGGTATTGCTGGATCTG
>NC_034590.1:160422255-160455067 GCF_900095145.1 Mus pahari | reverse complement strand
TTCTACTTGTTTAGCATTGTTCTCCTGTATTTCTTTGAGTGAGTTATTAATGTCCTTCTTCAACTCTTCTACCACCATCATGAGATATGATTTTAAATCCACATCTTGCTTTTTAGGTGTGTTGGGGTACCAAGGACTCGCTGTGGTGGGCATACTGGGTTCTGATGATGCACAGTGTTCTTGGTTTCTGTTAGTAAGATTCTTACATTTGCCTTTCACCATCTGGAAATCTCGGATGTTAATGTTCAAGCTGTCTCTGGCAGGAGTTTTTTTCTCTTGTTATTTGGTTAGCCTCTGTCAGCAATCCTGGGAATGCAACTCTCCCCTGCGTCCCCATGGTCAGAGCACCCTCTGCAGGCAAGCTGTCCTCTCCCAAGGCAAGTGTCCAGGAGTCTGGAGCTCTGATCCTCCTTCTGAGTCCTGGGGTCAGAGCCCTCCCTGTAGACTGACTCTCCTCCAGTGATCTGGAGGACCTGCGGTATGGAGGGTCCTCCAGAGCTCTCTTCTGCCTCTGCTGTGATCCCGAGAACCAGTGATCCCTAGGACCTGTGGTGTGGAGATTCCTCTGGAGTGCTTAGCTGCCTTTGCTGGGGTTCAGGAGAGAGATGGTTGGGTGGCCCTGACCTGACCGGAACCCCGCCTCTGGGTGGGCAGTGTTCTTTTGACCCTGTTTCTGCTGGCACAAGCCCCTCTTGGATTCTCTGGAGTTGATTGTGTTCCACTCACCAGTGACCCCGATGACCTGTGGTGTGGAGATTCCTCTGGAGTGCTCAGCTGCCTCTGCTGGGGTTCAGGAGAGAGATGGCGGGGGGGGGGGGTCAGATTTAAATATTTAATCCAAGTTAGCTTATTAGTGATTGGGAAAAGATAGGGATCTACTTTCACTTTTCTGCATTAGGATTCCCATTCTCCCCATACCATGTGTTGAAAAGGTTTCTTTTTTTTCCAATGTTATTCCAGCGTCTTTAGCACCTTTGCCAAAACAAAACAAAACAAAAACAAAAACAAAAACAAAAACAAAAACACAAAAACAAAAAAACCAATCACTTAGCTTACAGGGCTTAAGATATATAGCTCAGTGGTAGAATTTAATTAATCTGTTCAAGACAATCAGCAAGTTAGACAATGATTATGGACTGTATGTCTCTATAAGTGAGAGGAGAAGACTTTTGTATATTGTGTATTGGAATATTTGATAGGTAGAAATGTTTAACCTGACTTGAAGATTGTATAATATATATACATATACCAAATTGTGACATGTTATACATTGTCATGAGCAAGTTTCGTGCTTTGTATTAACAACTTCTTGATGCTATGAAAGAGAGCACACATTAAGTTGCTCTAAGCATTTAATAATAACTTGACTTCCTTGACAAAAACTGGAGTAGTACTAAAATGTGATTACTAAAGTTTTCGCAATGCCATTAACTGCCAGTTGCTAAATGCCTATGAAAGAGGATCTGCTTGGTGTTTGTAAATTGGAAACATAATTGTAACTATAGAATAGAATAGCTTGGGTACAGGATCTTCAATTTGTTTTGACTCAATATGGTTCAGATACAGAAACCACTCAAGGTGAAATTTGGCTAGGTGGTCTCTAAACAAAGACAATACCACATCAGATGCACACTCAAAAGTTAGCAAACTGTGCTTTGCCTTTGCAGCCAGACAGGCTTCCACAACCAATGCCACTGTTATCACAACAAGCATGAGTGCGTATTCAGAGAGAGTGATCATCCTTCATGGTTCCAGCAGGACAACATAGGCGGGGGTGAATCTCAAAGACCTTGTCCATGCCTTGTTCAATACTCAAGTCTTCCCTCTTGGGCAGGACTCACGGAGAAGGACAATAACAAGGATTTAGTGTTTTCCATATGACATGGTTCTCAATTAATAGAGGACAACATAATGAAGAAAATGAGCAAATGGTTCCTTACAATTTTGTTTTTGCTTTGCTTGCTTCAGAGAGATCTCTTGTAACTATAAAATAGACATTCATGAAAAATAAATTCACCAGAAAACTGACAGAAGGAGTTGTAGTGGATTGAATGTACTTGGCACAGGGAGTGGCACTATTTGGAATAGCTATGGCCTTATTGGAGGAATTATGTCACTGTGGGGGTGATCTTGGGGTTTGAGACCCTCTTCCTAGCCATGTGTGAGCCAGTATTCTCCTAATGGCTTTAAGATAAAGATGTAGAACACTCAGCTTCTCCTGAACCATACCTGCCTGCATGCTGCCATGCTCCCACCTTGGTGATAATGAGCTGAACATCTGAACCTTGAAGCCAGCCCTAATTAAGTGTTGTCCTTATTAAGAGTTGCCTTGGTCATGGTGTCTGTTTACAGCAGTAAAACCCTAAGACGAGAGTGTTGCATTTATGTCTTATAAGATATAAATTCTTTTGTATTTATTCACATTTATTTTGAAATTTAACTTTTATTAAGTTTAAGAAGTTTTGTTTTCTCTAGAACATCCAAGTTTGGTCCTAAGGCCATGTTTATTAATATAAAAATTCTGTAGTTCATAAACTTACAAATAAAAACACTATGGATAATGAAGGCAAATATCCATTATTTAAAATTTTTGCAGTACGACTTCCTGTTTTCTTTCAACTTTTTACAGGCTAGATTGCATCAAAATGTTGAATCTAGCAAAAGATCATTCGTTGTTCAAACAAATACAATGTCTTCAATGGTGCACAAATAAGCAAGGATAAAATCCCTCTTCATACTAGTCACTGAGTGGCTGACAGTTGAGGGTTCCTTTGCTCTCTCCAGATATAAAAGTCATGGGCAGGCAATGAAAATTTCAAGTGTGTGTCGGTAGCTGCTTTAGCATCCCTCAACATTTGGCAGCAGTGAACAGGGACCATTGGCAGGTGCAAGCAACAACAAGTGGTGTCATCTAGTATCCTGGCCTCTTGCAAGCAAATCTGGCATCCCACAGAGAAGCCAGATTCCCCTTCATGTCTATCTCATATTGAAGCAATAAAGTTACTAAAATGTTAACCTGTGATGGCATACAGTGAAGCAACAGTGAAAGTTGAAGTAATAGTATATATAGTAACTCAAGAAAGACAGTACTGAGGGTTTAGCAGTAATTATAAGGATTTTTGAAAAGTATTGACTTTATTCCAAAACAATTGCTCTCAGAATCTTATTTCTTTTAAATGTCAGGGATAAAAAAGAAAAGAAAAACAAAAGGCATGTACATGTACAGTTATGTTTTAAAACATTCTATTTCCTATAGTAAAAAGGCAAATATAAATACAAAATTCATACCCAGGATTCAGTTCTAAGGTTAACAGTGTAGCAAAAGGAACTAAATGCCTATCCTGAATAAAGGTCTTGCATCAAGCTCTTATGGTAACTATGATCTAACTAAGGCATTTGACTGGCAAGTGTGAGAATCTTGAACCCCCAGCTTGTCTTAAAGACAACAGCTGACAGAAATACCATTCATCTCCTTGCCACAGCAAGCCTGTCTTCCTTTGCCTGGAGGGCCAAC
This sequence comes from Mus pahari, assembly GCF_900095145.1. Classification (NCBI taxonomy): domain Eukaryota; kingdom Metazoa; phylum Chordata; class Mammalia; order Rodentia; family Muridae; genus Mus; species Mus pahari. The sequence goes on along the minus strand of NC_034590.1, from coordinate 160,451,553 downwards.
AAAAACCCACACCTGATGTTTGCTTTTAAGACAACACTTATTCTATCTGCCCTTTGCTTGGAGCCATCTGATCAATAATTGAAGATGTATTTCAATGTTACCTGAAAAAGAAAATATTTCCTATTGCTTAGAAGAATAGTTTACTCACCAAAACAATCAAAGACTCTATCTAATGTACCCAAGGAAGCCCCAGAAGGACAAGTACTGGAGTGCATCGTAGGAGTTATGTGGGAAGGCACTACACAGAAACATCTTTCCACTATGCGGGATTTTATGGAACAAAAAGCCAATAGGGTAATGGCTTACTGTGGCGAAACAGCCACGAGGCAAGAATTGCCTCATTTCATCTACAGACATAGTACTACTGTCCAAAGAAAGGACAGTTTAGGACACCTTGATTCTGCCTAGAGAGAGTCAGCTAGTCCTTAATATCCCTATTTCTCTAAGTCTGTCCGATGACCCTGGGCAGTAGGCTGAAGACCAATGCACCAACGTTTTGAAGTAAGGGACTGTCCAATGATCAGCAGTCTCTATAAATTGGCTAAGTTTTGGAAGCGGTGTTAGGCTTCCTAGATATTTTCAGTTAATATCAGTCATTCTTGGATTTCTGATGGGGTTGAAAAACTACATAGTCTCCTAGCCAACCCAGGCTTTTTACTTTGAGAGGAATAGATTTGAGAGGATGACTTTCAGATGGCATTCAATCTAAAGCCAAGATATAGCCAGGTGCAGAACTATAGTCTTTTAAGTAAGGATAAATAACAGAAGTTCTATTTAATTAACAAAAATGATGGACGGGGTGTTTGATCCCTTGTACTTTAAAAATTACAAAATAGTAATAGTTATATTCAATTATATGTGAGATAAACTAGTCATTAAATTGGACAGAAAGGGGGAAATGTTGTGGATAGCCCTGGAGATAATTATATTTGATGTTAATTCTGTTCTCCTGTGAGTGGTTGTGAACAAGGAAAGAGTCAGCACTCAGGAGATTTCCTGTAAACCTGCTTCCCACCTTAATTTGTAAAATAAAGGAGCGCTGATGATTGGGCAGATAAAGGAAAGGTGGAGCAAAAGGTGGGGAGAGAGAAGAAGGAGAAAAGAGAAGAGGTAGAGGACTTAGAAGAGGAGGAAGAAGAAAAGCTGAGCAGAAGCACAGGCCTGGAGAAACTGCAAGTTCTAAAGGGTTTCATAAGATGGGAAAGATGGTAGTGTAGCGGTAGATCTGGCCAATATAGGCACACAACATGTATTCATATTAACTGAGTTGTGTTTTCATTGCCAATGCATATCTGAGTTGGAGATTTACCGCAACATCTTACCCTGTAGATTAGGTAAGAGACTGAAACATTGTATTTCAGCTTTTTTGTTTTTTTTTTTATAATTGATATTTTCTTTATTTACATTTCAAATGCTATCCTGAAAGTTCCCCATACCCTCCCCCAGCCCCTGCTCCCCTACCACCCACTCCCACTTCTTGGCCCTGGCCTTCCCCTGTGCTGGGTCATATAAAGTTTGCAAGACCAAGGGGCCTCTCTTCCCAATGATGGCCAATTAGGCCATCTTCTGCTACATATGCAGCTAGAGGCATGAGCTCAGGGGGTACTGGTTAGTTCATATTATTGTTCCACCAACAAGGTTGCATCCTCCCTCAGCTCCTTGGGTACTTTCTCTAGCTCCTCCACTGGGGGCCCTGTGTTCCATCCAATAGCTGACTGTGAGAATCCACTTCTGTGTTTGCCAGGCACTGGCATAACCTCACATAGGGCGCTATATCAGGGTCCCTTCAGCAGAATCTTGCTGGCATGTGCATTAGTATCTGGGTTTGGTGGCTGATGATGGGATGGATTCCCGGATGGGGTAGTCTCTGGATAGTCCATCCTTTCATCTTAGCTCTAAATTTTGTCTCTGTACCTATATCCTTTCATCAGTATTTTGTTCCTTATTCTAAGGAGGAATGAAGTATCCACACAATGGTCTTCCTTCTTGGTTTTCATGTGTTTTACAAAATGTATCTTGGGTATTATAAGTTTCTGGGCTAATATCTGCTTATCAGTGAGTGCATATCTAGTGACTTCTTTTGTGATTGGGTTACCTCACTAAGGATGATATCCTCCAGATACATCCATTTGCCCAAGAATTTCATAAATTCATTGTTTTTAATAGCTGAGTAGTACTCGATTGTATAAATGTATCACAGTTTCTGTATCCATTCCTCTATTGAGGGACATCTGGGTTCTTTCCAGCTTCTGGCTACTATAAATAAGGCTGCTATGAACATAGTGGAGCATGTGTCCTTACTACCAGTTGGAAGATCTTCTGGGTATATGCCCAGAAGAGGTATTGCTGGATCCTCTAGTAGTAATGTGTCCAATTTTCTGAGGAACCACCAGACTGATTTCCAGAGTGGTTGTAGAAGCTTGCAATCCCACCAACAATGGAGGAGTGTTCCTCTTTCTCTACATCCTTGCCAGCATCTGCTGTCACCTGAATTTTTAATCTTAGCCATTCTGACTGGAGTGAGATGGATTCTCAGGGTTGTTTTGATTTGCATTTCCCTGATGACTAAGGATGTTGAACATTTTTTCAGGTGTTTCTCAGCCATTCGGTATTCCTCAGTTGAGAATTCTTTGTTTAGCTCTGTACCCCATTTTTTAATGGGGTTATTTGAATTTCTGGAGTCCAGCTTCCTGAGCTCTTTGTATATATTGGATATTAGTCCTCTATCAGATTTAGGATTGGTAAAAATCCTTTCCCAATATGTTGGTGGCCTTTTTGTCTTGTTGACAGTGTCTTTTGCTTTACAGAAGCTTTGCAATTTTATGAGGTCCCATTTGTCAATTCTTGATTTTACAGCACAAGTCATTGCTGTTCTGTTTAGAATTTTTTTTTCCCTCTGCCCATATCTTCAAGGTTTTCCCCCACTTTCTCCTCTATCAATTTCAGTGTCTCTGGTTTTATGTGGAGGTCTTTGATCCACTTAGACTGAAACATTCTAAGTAGTATACAAAGGACTCAGAAGATTCCTGGAGGTCTGAATATTTTGATGAATTCTCTAAGAGCCATGAAAGCAACACTTAAGTAACAAAATCCCTAAGAACAGCCCTCTCCATCTAGGCACCAAGAGAGGACTTGGTGAGGTAAAAATAACACTCACCATGATAGGATGTGTTCTGTAGACTCAGAATGGTCAAAATTTCAGGAAATGGTGAGGGTGTGTTAAGCCAGTCTGGTCATTTCTATCTTGTTTAGAGACACAGTGGAACAAATCACATTTCCAGTTCCAACAGCGTTGTCATAAGCTCTGCAGCTGATTCAGTCCTGAAGTGGAGGCAAGATGAGATGGGATGGTAGTGGTGAGGATTGAGAGATTTATTCCCACGCCAAAAGACGCTTCCCAATCAAAAACTGTAAAACATGGGATACAGCAGGATGTCTGGGGAGATTGGTTTGGCAATGAAATGTACTCAGTGAAGGGGCCTAAAATAAATGGGAAATTTACTATGTTGTTGTTGTTTGTTTGTTTGCTTTCTTGCTTGCTTGCTTTTGTTTTGTTTGTTTTAAGGATTTGCCAGATGTTTTTTCTGGACTAATAGGGAAGTAGGTCAGAATCCAAAGGAAAGTACAAAATCTAATACACACATTAATAGTACAGCCCCAAAGTTCTGAAGCTGTGCTTATATATTGAAAATATGAGGATGTAGAATTATTATTTTTCACTTGTTGTTGACTATTTTTCCTACAATTAATTTTTTATCCACTTTACATCCTGATCACAGTCCCCTCCTTCCTCTTGTTCTGGTCCCATTCTTACAAAGATCTCCTCCATTGCCCCCTATTCTTCTTCTCAGAGAAAAGGAAGTCCCCTGCCCCCACTTGTACCACCCCACCCTGGGAGACCTAGGCCCAGCAGGACTAAGCACATTCTCTTTTATTGAGGCCCAACCAGGCAGTTCAAATAAGGAGAAGGGGATCCAATGGCAGGGAAGAGAGATCAAGACAGCCCCCATTCCCCTTGTTAGGGAACCTACATGGCAACAAAGCTGCATATTTGCTACAAACATAGAGATTATCTAGGTCCATCTCCTGCATGCTTGCTTGTTGGTAGCCTGGGCTCTGTGAGCCCCCATAATCTCAGGTTAGTTGATTCTGTAGATCTTCTTGTGTCTTTGATCCCTCCAATTTGCTCACTTCTATCCCTTACTCTTCCACAAGACTCCCTGAACTCTGCCTGATGTTTGGATTGGGTCTCTACATCTGCCTCCATGTGGTGCTGAATGACGCCCCTCAAGAGACAGTTATGCTAGGCTCCTGTCTGCAAGCATAGCAGCAAATCATTAGTAGTGTCAGGGGTTGGCTCTCACCTGGAATAGGTCTCAATATGGAGTGGTCATTGGTTGGTTGTTCCCTCAGTTTCTCCACCCATCTTGTAGTCAAGACAAATTTTTGGTTGAAGGTTTTGTGGGTGGATTAATATCCCCTTCCCTCCTCTGGAAGTCTTTAGTCTCTATATCTTCCTCTGGAAAGGATCTCAGGTATGGTCACCCCATAGACTCCCCATATCCTCTCCAGTCACAGACCTCCAGGTAGTCACCAGAAATGCCCCCCGCTAATTTCCATTCTCAAGCCCAGCCTTCTTCTGCTTCACCCCTCCCCACACTTGACAGACATTCCTACTCCCCTCCTTACACCTGACTGACATTCCTACTCCCCTCCTCACACCTGACTGACATTCCTACTCCCCTCCTCACACCTGACTGACATTCCTACTCCCCTCTCTCCATCCTCCTCTGTTGACCAATTTCCCCTTCTGAGTAAGATTCATGCATCCTTTCTTGGACATCCTTATTACCCAGTGTATTTGGGTCTGTGGCTTGTTGGCCTGTATGGTTCCCTTTCATCTTATGGCTAATTTCCACTTGTAAGTGAGGACAAGTACATACTATATGTGTTTTTCTGGCTCTGAGTTACCTCACTCAGGATAATATTCTAAAGTTCAATCCATTTGACTGCAAAATTCATGATGTCTTTTTTAAAATCGGTGAATAGAATTTCATTGTGTAGATGTACCATATTTTCTTATCCAAAATCTTCAGTTTAGGAATCTAGGTTTTGTTTTGTTTTGTTTTTTCAGTTTGTGGCTACTATGAATAAAGCTTTTTTCTATTACTGATATATCAATTTCGTCTATTGTATCTTCTATGTCTGAGATTCTCTCTTCCATCTGTTGTCTTCTGTTGGTGATAGTTGTGTCTATTGTTCCTGTTCTCTTCCCTGTGTTTTTCTCTCCAGGATTAGCTCAGTTTGCGTTTTCTTTATTGCTTCTATTTCCATTTTCAGGTTTGAACAATTTTATTTATTTCCTTCACCATTTTAATTGTATTTTTCTATATTCTTAAAGGATTTCTTTTTGTTTCCTCTTTAAAGGCCACTACCTGTTCTATAGTGTTTTCTTGTGTTTTTTGTATTTCCTCTTTAAAGGTCTCTATAATATTTATATGGTTGAATTTAAGGTCATTTTCTTATGATTTAGTTGTGTTAGGATATCCAGGGCTTGCTGTACTAGGATAGCTGAACTCTGAAGGTATCATATTGCCCTGGCTTGTGTTTATTGTGTTCTTAAGCTGGCCTTTAGCCATCTGGTTGTCCCCAGATGTTCCTGATGTAGCAGATATTGGGAGGGGACCTAACCTTGATGTTCCTGGTGCAGTAGTCCACTGGTGGGTATCCTTGGGCTGAACAGTGGAACTCAAGAGGCAATGCAAGTCTCCGAGCAGTTGGGTAGACCCCTGGGAACACATCAGGTAGGGGATTGGGAAAGGCAGAGTGGTGGCAGGCAGAGGAATAGGCGAAGAGGAGAAATCTAACCTCTATGCTTCTATCTCAGCAGGTCTGGTGAGAGCAGGTGGAGAAGTCTACTATGTTGATTTTTGAATAGGCCAACATTAAGACATGTAGATTCTAAAACAAATTTGGAAGAGTAATCTTTATTTTAAAACATTCATATATTCATTTTACATAAATCACTTAACTATATAGCTAGGTGTAAGACATGATACAGGGCTTTGGGAAATAGAGCAGTTGGTAAAGCATTTGCCTGACAAGCTTGAACTTAAGTTGATTCCCAAAAGCTATGTAAAAAAGCCAGACATGTGACGTGTAGTCACAGTGCTAAAGGCAGAGCTAGCAGTTTTCTGGGCTTGCAGGCTAACAACCTCAACCTACTTGTTGAATTCCAAACCTGCAAATGACCCTATCTCAAATAAAGGTGTTAATGTCTGAGAAATGACAGCTGAGGTTCTGCTCTGGCCATTACACTCACATTCACATGTGTGCATGTACATACAGACACAGAAGAACACATACAAAACATTAAAAAAGCTACTGACACACTCTCTACAAGTTAAGCTCCTGTTTTCAGTCAGATAAATTCATTCATTAAATGCATTGAGGGTCAATTATCTTAACAAGATTTATTAGCCTTTATTGTGTCAGAATGCTGAACCTCTATTCTAATCATACTTGTAGATAAATGCATTATCGTCCCCATACTCAATCTACCTGTATTCCTTCTCTAGCCTTGAAATAGGTCCAGTTTCATATTTCAATGGTGGGATCTGGAGACTCATGAAACATTTTAAAACTGCAAATTCAGGAAGCATTTCTGTGCCTGTGTTTATACTGGTAGTTTATCAAATATTTTTTTAAAAAGGTCATCTTTCAGAGAAAGCATATTTGTTCTAAGGCAAGTAAGCAACAAAATAAATAAATATTAGGATTGCCTTTCTGATGATTCTAAATTGTTTAATCTCTTTTACAGTTTAATTAATGTCAAGATTTAGGCTTCACATACATCAATGGCGAGAAGTGACTAAGGCAACTGATAAAGAGAAATTTAGTAAAGCCAAGTTTTCTAGGAAAGGATGACACCTGTTTATCTTTGCCTTAAGGCAATTGAAATGATTTTGCTCCCTACACTGTTCAGTAACTTATTTCCCAATCATGGGACATCTAGTGTATATAGAGTGATGGACATTGGTTTCTGCTACAACTGAAAGCCCTCTTTACCTCCGAATCATAACAGCTTCCTCTTTTATCTACACTTATGCAAAAAAGAGTTGACACAGGAGCTTTGGGACTGTAACCCCTAGAAAGAGTTGCTTGCAAGGCTGAGCTAACTGGGAAGGTAGAATCGCTGTTTGTGCAGACAATATTATGTCTGACACAAACTTTACTTATTGGAACCTCGAATACTGGTCTATTGGAAGAGCGCCTTCAAGGTCAGCCTCCATTAACAGTCATTTCTGGACAGAGGCACTGCATGTGTGTCCCTTCATTCTCATTTTTGGGACAAAACATTTTCTGTGAGACCCTCCCTTGGAAGCAGAGAGCATAAGGAACACTGCCCCAGGAATCTGCCCACAGATTTTTTTTTCTGTGTTTCCCTTCACTGTATCTTTAGAGTTATGCTGTGGCAATAAATCTTAGCTGCAAATACAACAATCTGCAGTTTCCCAAGAGCATTTGTAGCCAATCTTCAAATATGAGAGTGACCTAGCCTTGAAGACCCCTTCATTCTTCTCATAGATTTAATGATTCGTGCTAAGAGTGTTCTGTCATCTATTTGAGTGCAAGCAATGCTTTTTGTATTTATTTTTTTCAAATAATAAGACAGATATTTCTTAAAGAAAAATAAGCCAACCTTAGCCAAGATTGTCAAATTTATTCTACCTATTTGGGTTGTAAAATGTCATCATTATGTGCCCACAAATGTTTAATTGCTTCAGTAACCCCCCTTGACAATCAGTAGCCAATGTCTTCAGTTCATTACAGGCTGAGAAGGTTCCTATCATTTGTTTTGAATGTGCTGCTGTTTGATTCCCCCAATTGAATGAGTGCCCTCTTGTTGTTCTGTTATCGGAAAGGGTAAATAAAAACGCCAACTGGCCTTCCCCGAGCCATCTATCATGCTTTATTACCTGGATCATAATTCTTTCTTATTTTCAGTACCACTGAATGGTACTCAATTCCCTGCCCAGGAAATGAAACAGCCTATACACACTTTTTTTTTTCTTCCCTGAGTTGTGTGAATAGAGATACCATAAGCTTTTCTCAGATCACCCTTTGGTTAGGTTCAAAGTAAAAAATACACACATGCACACATACACACACACACACACACACACACACACACACACACACACACACACACACAGAGGCAATTAGCAAACCATCACAGTATCAATATAGACTACTAAAGTTAATATGGCTTCTATATTCACTTCTTCACTCACAAATATATTGCAATCTATCAATTTATCAAGATTTTTAAATAGTCAATTTTTTTGAAAACTCTCAGCACAGAAATACTTCATTTACAACCCATATTGTTGCTCTGATGACCCTAAAACCATTAGCAGAATTCTGAAACATTTTCAGAACAAGGCAGCTATACAACTAGCAATTGTCATATATCTATGTGCATCAGGCTCTTCTTAAAATATGCATCTCAAGAACACACTTGCCTAGAAATCTGCTTTGTTAGTGTCTAAAAAGGTACCCTAAAATTTGTATTTTAATACATTCTGTGGCTAATGTACTATATAAAATATGATGGAAATGTAAGTAAAAGTTTTAACTATAATTTTGGCATGTCAGGAGAACATTCCCATATTTTTTTCCCTCTGGGTTGAATATTTATCTTAAAGAAAGTATAAGGAGAAATGAGCAAGCCCACCACCCATTGGTTTAAAACCCAAGACATTTCTACAGAACATATGCCACATGGAGCAGCAAAATGAAGGTCTACTTTGAGAACTGTCTCTTCGTTCTTTTCCTGTCTCAGGGGTCTGTGCATTTGCATAGATTGGCATAATCTCACAATCTCTAAGCAGAGATGTTGCTTTCTTCCCTTCTTCCAAGCAAGCTGCATGAACAGTATTTGGTGAGGGTTGAAAGTGAGCTCCTGGACTAGAAGAGGTCTCAAATGACAAAACCTAAGAAGCTAAGAAGAAAACCCAGTAAAATTAAGTCTATTTGCCTGCAAGTTTAGTTGCTTTTATGATTAAGAACACAGAGTGTGCAAAGCAGTTTGGTAATTACAATAATTAAAAACAGATCAGACTTAATCTCTCCTGGACCACAAATGGTTTGACAGTCATGTTTTATAAATTGATTTGAGAACCTTGAGATGCTGCCCTGTCAGAAGCTCGAGTTGTTTGTTTTCTGGGGAAGAATATATACTTTTATTTTTCCAGGCGACCACCTGAGACAGCTGCCCAGGTTACACTTTATTTAATTGCAGTTGTGGATAAGTTTTTGACTGTCTCGGAAATGAAGACCATTCTTTTAGATCTACATCTCTTCACTCTATCTCCTGGAAATCCTGGCAATTCTTATTATTATGTTTCCTTTTCTCCTTATGTCCTGATGGCTTATAGACACTCTCCCCAAATTCTTCTATCAACACTTTTTTGTTTGTTTGTTTGTTTGTTTGTTTTTAAATTTTCCCATACCACCTATCTTTCTGACTTTGAGTTTTATGAGAGAACATGGGAAGAACATGGACTGTCTTGATAATTGGGCCAAACTACCAACACAGTCTATGCATCTACTTCCCATTTCTACCACAATCTCTGCCAGTATTTTTAGTATAAGAGAACATGCTTCCTCTTAAGGCATCTAAATCTACTGTTGGGCAAAACTAATTTTTCTTTGGTTTGCTAAACAGAACTACGCCTCACTACGCTAGCTTCACTTTGGTTCAGCTATATAGATAATACATGTTAGTAAGATAATTAACTATATAAATGAATTGGATAGGTACAAGGTAAATGCAAAGATCTTGTTCCAAGATAATTACAGTGATCCCAGGCCTTAACCACTACCCTTTGTCATAAACAGTGTACCTTATTTGACCCAACAGTTTGTAATATTTGTAAAGGCAGGTTTTGAACTCCAGCTTCTATAGTCAAACTAAATTTCTCTCTGTCTCTTCAGGTTATGCACACGTTATCTCATTTCCATAACCTTTTATATTAGTTACTGTTTAGGCTCCATTTTCCTACCCATCCTCAATCACAACCAGTGGCTCCTGGGAAGGGAGGCAAGGCAGAATGGCTGGGAGCTAAGTGACCTCAAGATGGTGAGAGCAACAAACAAACTCCAGGGAGTCAGGGAGATAGCTCATTCTAATGGAGGAACGAAAGCTACTTAAACCTTTGGGGGGAGAGTGAACATCATTGGCCAGAGTGCTGGGGATGCATCAATAGCATAAGGAAGAATTCCAGGTGCTGCTGAACATAAACTTATAAGAGGAAAATAGTTTAACCTGGCAAAGGTAGGGGTACAGGGCTATGTGTACCAGGACATGCAGGCCCAGGACAGAAGGGAAACTATCCAACACCTGCACATCTCAGGATGAGATTTCTGGGCTTGGGATAAGCCCAACTCTTGCTCCAGGCCTGCTTCTGGGGTCCCATAGCTCCCTGGCCCCACAATTAGTTATTTTTTTGTTGCTCTGCTAAAACCCTATAATCAGAATCAATTATAGAAGGACTTTTTCTGGCTCACTAGACACAATGAGATTGGAGGAGGGATGACAACAGGTGGCTGGAATAGGAAGCTGAGAGATCACATCAGAAAGTCGAGAAAGCAAGCTGGAAGTGAGGTGAGGCTGTGTACTCCCAAAACTGAACAATAGTAGCACATTTCTTCCATTAAGGTTCTACAATCTCTCCAAACAGCTCTGCAATCCTGGGACTAAGTATTTAAATATTTGAACCTAGGGGGACACCGTCCATTCAAACTATTATACCCTTATTTTCATGGTGGCTTACTTTAATACTTCTTGTTGGCCACAGCACCTTAAAAAGATGTAAAAAAGAGTGTGTATTACTGACAGAAACGGTGTGTAATCTACTAGTAGGAAATATTTGACAATTATTTTACTCTTCTAGGAAGACAATTAAAGGTATGTTGCTTTGTTTTGCTCCTTCGGTTTTTTATTTGGTTTGTTAGTTTGAGGTAGGGTCTGACTGTGTAACCCAGGCTGGTCTGGATGTCTACACAGACTAAGTAGGCTTCTTTTCTCCACCTCCTAGGTACTGGGATTTTACCATCACACCCAGGGACATTTATATTTAACTAAGTGCAAAGAGCAAATTTAGGAACTCAAAACTTCTAGAGTCCACTGTATTTAAGATTACTAGAAACATTTGTAATTTAAAGTATTTTAAATGTACTTGCCCCCCATGCTCCATGGCCTATCAGTGATAAAAGAGAAGACATCCTTTTGATTTAGGCCTCCTCAAATTATTCCATTCAGCTGATAACTGAAAACTTTTCTTGTGCCTGAATCTATTCTATTAAGTCTGAGCACTCTACTCTTTTGGACATTTAATTATTAGTATACACGCGCGCACACACACACACACACACACACATACACACACACACACACACATACACACACATACACACACACATACACACACACACACACACGGAGAGAGAGAGAGAGAGAGAGAGAGAGAGATGAACACATATACATTCATGTACATACATGTACCTAAACAATATAAAACTTTAATGTTTTCACCTTTAAGATTATAGTGTTTTTTAATATGTTTACTTTCATCCTACTTAATTGATATTGTAGTTTTGTATTCTCTAATAGTATGCCATCATATGTCACCCACAAGTTGAATAGTATATTTATATGTCTTTATCCAAGGAATCGGTCGAAGGTGGCTACACTAAGTGCTGGGATAGAGCCCAGCGGCATGAGATTAATTAATAACGTATTTACTATTGTAGAGCTGTTAGGTTCTTTCAAAGTTAGCAGACCTGACTTCTATAACTCTTCTTTGAGGCTATCAAGTAGAAATATAATTATCCATTATCTCCAAGTTATTATGACTCAAAACTGCATCTTATAAAATGCAATAGCTGACATGTTATCCTCCTTCTATATGTGGTCTCAGAGAGCCCCAGTCCACCATGGAAAAGCCCAAAATACTAATTTCCAGATTTTTTATTTTCAGATCATATGTTATCCATCACTACTTCAGATAAAATATATGATGCCTCAAAGTTGTTTCAATGGGATACTTTTGATAAAGAAGTTTCCAGAAACTTTTCCATACCAGCTTCTGTTTTCCAGGAATAGATCAAGCACCTTGCCTGCAAAGCATTTGTACTTGATCTTTATTCTGACTCCATGGGACTCTTTTCAGTTTGTCCTTACTTCAAGTGTGACCTTTTCAAGATACTGCTCCTAACAGCCCATGTCAACAAGCTGTAGGACCTCAGAAATTTATCTATACTTCTGGATTTCTGTTTTGACTTTATCAAAGAGAAGTTGTATGTGTCACCTCACTCACTGAACGTTTGTGCAAAGAAGGTTTGATATGTAATTATCTTAGAACAGCATATTTGCATCTTAAACCTTTATTGCTATTGCTGATGCTACTATCTGAACATTTCATTCTTTCCTCAAACACTTTTTCATGCATTTTAAATTATTATTTATAACTTCATTCCTATATCAAATCTCAGCTCATTGTCTTACTTGGTGATTTTTGGTAACCTTCAAATTGACAGTAAGTGCTAGGAGACATGCTTGTTGTCAAAGCTATATATCCCTGGGCAAGAATATCATCTCCCACTAAATAAACTCTTCCACGATGTCAAGTAAAGCAAAGAATAATGAAAGTGAATGCACAAATGAATGGCAGGCAATCCATGAAGAGCTATACCCTAGTCCTATCTCTATTATTTACAATGAATGTAGACAACAAAGTGTGTCTTAGGATCTTGAAATTTGAAAGCTAGCCACTCAGTTTGTATTTCATGGGTGCAAAGACATTCATGTTCCTGAATCTGTACTACAATGTTACCTTCATGACAGATTAGAAATAGTCAAATACATGATTATAGCTAAGACCATCGAGACAACAAATAATGAAAACCTCTGAGCATTAAGCTCTGCAAACATATTGCAGAGTAAATAACTGTCAAAGGAGTTGGAGACACTATCCTATTGCAGTGAACATTGGGATGCTTGAGAATTTTCTGTGAAGAAAACAATGTAATCATTGACTTATCCACAAAGGAACAAAAGATGAATTAAGGTATTCCAACTGCAATGGTTTGAATATGCTTGGCCTAGAAAGTGATGATATTTGAAGGGGTGGACTTGTGGGAGTAGGTATAGACTGGTTAGAGGAAGTGTGTCACTGTGTGTTTGGGCTTTGAGAGCTTCTTTCTAGTTGCTTCTGGATTCCAGTCTCCTGTTGACCTTCAGAATAAGATGCTGAACTCTTAGAGCCTCCTGTGCCATCCATGCCTGGGTGCTACCATGTTCCTGACTTGATGTTAATGGATTAAACTTCTGAACCTATAAGCCAGTCCCAATTAAATGTTGTCTTTTTGGTCATGGTGTCTGTTCACAAGAGTAAAACCCTCACTAAGACAGAAGAAATTTAAAAATCGTGATATTTTATACAGTGGATTATTAGATCATCAAGGATATACCCAAAGTGTGTGTATTTTAAAAGAACAGAGCAAGCCAGGCGTGGTGGCACACGCCTTTAATCCCTGCACTTGGGAGGCAGAGGCAGGTGGATTTCTGAGTTCGAGCCCAGCCTGGTCTGCAGAGTGAGTTCCAGGACAACCAGAGCTACACAGGGAAACCCTGTCTCGAAAAACAAAACAAAACAAAAACAAAAACAATAACCAAAAAAACAAAAAACAAAAAACAAAAAAAGGAGAACAGAACAGAACAGTTCAATATATGTGAGATGTGTTTTATGAATACATTCCAAAAATTAGCATTTATTTCTTCTGCTGCTCAGCATATGTTGTATTCATAAGCAGGAAAATATATGGAAAAAAATCATAGCATTGGCCATTTTATAGGAAGAACAGGGAACAATTGAGCTAGTATAGGTGAAGGGAATTCTAGACGTATTGGAATATTATTGATTTATAAAAGTGTTTTGTGCCTTGTTTTATTGATATTTTACTTTAAGATGAAATCAAAATATAACACACTTTTCCACATGCAGAAACATTGCCCTCCTTTACATTATTTTAAACCACAATAAATAGCAATATCATTTGGACTACAGTGGATATAGTTTGCACATACTGTCCTTCATAAACTTCTGCTACAATGAATTCACAAGCAACTTCTCCAAATGCACAGAGACATCTGTTTGCACATCCTGAAATTTGGCAGTAGACTGTTAGCAAACTGACTGATGAATATTTTTCTCAAGCTTGTATTTTTTTTTTTTTTTTTACCTTTAAAAATGAACATCTTGGGTTGGGAGATGGCTCTGCATGGAAGCAAGTATTATGCCAGCATGAACACCTACATTCAGTTCCCCAGAACGTACTAAAGCTGAGTAGCATGTGTCTATAAGCTCACGGACCCACAGTAAGAAAAGAGGGGAGAGAGGGAGAGAGAGAGAGAGAGAGAGAGAGAGAGAGAGAGAGAGAGAGAGAGAGAGAGAGAGAGAGAGGAGACATGTAATACATGAAAAGAGTCCTATCTTTGGCCAAGGTATCAGGCAGTGTAGACTTTTTCCATGACAGATCTCTATCAGATCAATATCTGTCCAACACATTCGGCATAATCCTACACAGGGTTATGCAATAGCTTCCCCTTTTATTGGAACTTGTTGCTTGTCTGGGAAGACCCAAGATGTGGCATTTGTTTCCGTTGCTGAGTGTTTCAGACTACCCAGTCTGGAACCCTTGAAATGGAGTCTGAGGTCACAATTTTGGAAATTTAAAGTTTGTTATTAGTATTGGGCCACATTGAGGGGAGCCAGAACACATGGATCAGAGGACACCTTGTGAAGTCGGTTCTCCTCTTCCATCTCTACAAATATTCTAAGATCCAATTTAGTCTCTATGTTTGCAGGACAAGTGGCATTACCCACTAAGCCATCTGGTTGGTCATAGATTTAAAATGTTTAATCCTCCATCCCGTAGATGTTGTTTCTAGTCGCATGTGTAGCAGAGGATGGCCTTGTCAGTCATCAATGGGAGGAGAAGCCCTTGGTCCAGTGAAGGCTCAATGCTCCAGTGTGGGGGAATATCAGGGCCAGTAAGCAAGAGTGGGTGGGTTAGGTAGCAGGGGGAGGAGGGAGGAGATAGGGGATTTTTGGAAAGGAAACTAGGAAAGGGGATAGCATTTAAAATGTAAATAAAAAAATATCTAATAAAAATAAAAAAAAATAAAAGAAGTTGTTTCCAAGTATAGTTACTATCTACAAGATCCTTTTTTCTCATGAATGTTTTCAAACCTGTTCTTTATTTCTCCATTGCCTATTTTCTCATTATAGAATATTTACTATTGTGCCTACATTCTCCCAGATGCTAGTATCCTGCAGAGCCCCAACACTGTCAAATCTGTTGGCCATAATCATAGATAGAGGAGCAATTACACTGCCTGCTTTCCCTACCACTGACACTGCCAGACACCTGGCATGCTCTCCAGCCTGTGTCTGAGTCACTGCTATCCAACTTCCCACAGGTAGTGATCTCATCTTTTGGACAGAAAGTGTCTTAATAATCATTATCATTGTAGGTTTGCATTTTTCTTCTCTTGGCATCCAAATTCCTCAAATCCCATGTAACTCCACGGTAGGAGGTAATCCCATATGGGTGGCATCGGTGTCTAACAACTACTATGAAATATTTCCCTTCAAACCAGAAGGCAGATTGGGTCAAAGTCTTGTTGTGGCCGTTCCTCAGAAAGATGGGACTTGAAATACTTTGAGATCCATCTATACCACTCATGGTATAGCCATGATGCTTCATGAATATAGCCAATAGATGCTTCATCCTACAGAAGAGATACTCATTCAACCATTCACAGCTGCATTATTCATACTAGCCAGAAATTGAAAACAACCTAGATGTTCCTGAACAGAAGAATGGATTTAAAAGTGTGGTACATTTGTGCAATGGAGTTATTACTCAACCATTAAAGAAAAAGAAATGTATAGGCAAATGGATGAGACTAGAAAAATATTCTGAGTGAAGTATCTGAGACTGAGAAAGATATAAATATGGGATATGTTTGCTTGTATGTGTGTGTGTGTGTATAATAGCTGCCAAATCAATGGTAACTGAACTCCAATTCATACAACCACAGAGCCTATGCATATAGTAAGGGACTCAAAGGAAAAGATAGATCTCATTATAAAAGGAAATAAAACAGATGGTTATGGATGAGTGGCTGGGATGGAAGGATTACGTGGAAGTGGGGAAAGACAGCTAAAATGTGCAGAGGAGCATGCAAAACTAGGACAGCAGAAGCTTCATAAAGTAGAAACATCTCTTGGGTCAAACTAAACAAAATAAGCAAATAATGGGGAGACAGAGCCTCCCACTGCACTTCCCCTGCCGTCAAATGAAGCTTTCAGTACCAGGATTGGATTACATCTATGGAGCTGTTAGCCAAACAGATTCAGTGGGAATCCCTAAATAACCCAGGCTGCTAAGACTATAGATTGCTGTCTACAAACTGACAGTAAAGCCCCACTCCTGCAGATGACATCTACACAACTCATTTACTATGGGGAAGTCGACCCAGGTGCCTACATAGAACCTTCATCCCTACATTCTATCAGTTTTGTACAGGAAGGCACATTCCACATTTCCAAAAGAGAAACAAACTTCAACCCAGCCACAAACCCTTTGTGTGTGTGTGTGTGTGTGTGTGTGTTTTCACAATAACATTTTTAAAAATTTTTTTATTGGGTATTTTATTTATTTACCTTTAAAATGTTATCCCCTTTCCTGGTTTCCCCCCTACTGGAACCCCCCTATGCCATCCCCATTCCCCTGCTTTTATGAGGGTGCTCCTCCACCCACACATTCTCACCTCCCCACCCTGGCATTCCCCTACACTGGAGCATCGAGCCTTCACAGGACCAAAGGCCTCCATTGATGCCCAACAAGACCATCCTCTGCTACATATGTGGCTGGAGCTATGGGTCCCTCTGTAGGTACTATTTGGTTGGTGGTTTAGTCCCTAGGAGCTCTGGGAGGCTTGGTTAGATGATATTGTTGTTCTTCAAACCCTTTAATCTGCAATGCTCTTCTGTTTGAAAGATATGCTAAAAGCAATAGTGGTGTGAAGTCTGTGGTAGTAATTAACCAAAATCTGAACTGACTTAAGACTCACTCCAAGTGTAGGTGACAAAGAACCTGAGACTAGGAAAGGGGGCTGTTGGAGGGGAAGCTAGGAAAGGGGATAACAATTAAAATGAAAACACATAAAATATCCAAAAAACAAACACAAAACAAACAAAACCAAAACCAAAACAAAACAAAAAACCCAAGACTACATAGCCTAGGCAACTATGATAAAACTAAATATTACAGGACTGAAACAAACAAAAATGAGCTATAAAATGTATAGCTATGTATAAATGTAGCTATAAAGTGAGCCCTAATGACATACTCTTGTACTCATAGATCAGTGCCTTGCTCAGTCATCATCAGAGAAGCTTCCTTCTGAAACAGATAGGAGCAAATACAGAGACCCACGGAAAGAATGGGCAGAAATGAGAGATCTTTAAACACTTGGTCCTAAATGGAATTTTACCATCAAATTCCTCCCCTAGAGATTTAGCAATCCTTGGAAAAGAGAACAGAAGGAGTGTAAGAACCACTTCTGTATGGCAGAAAGAGATGGAGGATACCAAGAAGACATACCCTCTAAATCAGCATTGTCACTCACAGAATGCGAGGCAGCATGCACAGAGCCTGCATGGGTCTGCATGAGGCCCTCTGCATATGTATTACGGCTTTCAGTTTAGTATTTTGGGGGGACTCCTGAGTGTGTGAGAAAGTGGGGCTTTGATTCCTATGCCTGCTCTTGGACTCTTCTCATTTCTGTTAGTTTTGTCCAATTCTGGAATGTTAGGTTTTTTTCTCTTATTATTTTGATATTCTTATTATTATCCCTTAGAAGCCTATTTATTTTCTGATGAGATGCAGAAAGAGATTCTATCTGGATGGAGGAGGGAGGGAGGAACTGGGAGGAGGAGAAAGAGAAGCTGCAATCAGAATATATTCCGTAGGGAAAAAAAAATCTGTTTTCAATGGGAGGTAAAGGGGAGTTTATCAACATAATTTCAGAAAGAAAGAGAAAGAAAGAAAGAAAGAAAGAAAGAAAGAAAGAAAGAAAGAAAGAAAGAAAGAAAGAAAGAAAGAAAGAAAGAAAGAGAAAAGATGCCAAACTCAGATGGTGTATTTTCTAATCAATTCAGTACAATCCATTCTCTCCAGTGCATTTGTTCTCTCTCACCTTACTGTGCTTCCTCAAATTCTTTCCATCCTTGAGCCTTGCTCTTGGCTTTGCCATCTAAAATACCGTCCGTCCTAGAGATTCTAAATCTACTCCAACAGCCATTCCTTTAATATGGATATTCACTAAACTGCCATTTCCAACAGGCAGCATGGAGTACCAGATTGTAATCCTATTTTTACAAAGTTTAGGAAACATTCACTTAATGTTTTAGTTATCTCAAACTTGTCATTGCTTAATTGTGAAACTGCACCGTCCCTCGATGCTTCCATGATGTGCCTGATACATCCATCGACTATCTTACATGCCTACCTATCCCACTCTTCTCTTTTACGCCTCTTTGTCCCACAGACAATTTTACTCCTACTTTTATGTCACATGTACTTACATGATTTAAGAATGTCTAGAACATATGAACCATGAATGAGAGAAAAACATAATAAGATAAAAATACTTGTGTTTCTGAATATTGATATTTACCAAAAGGACTACAAGTAGACATAGCAAAGAAATATTTGCATGATAATGTTTATTGCAGCACTCTTCACAGTAGCTGAGGGGTGGACTCATCCCAGTTGTCCAGCAACAATGAGATGACTAAAGAAACTGTAGTATATATGCACAACACAACTCCATTCAGTCACAAAGACAAACATGAGCATTCATACACATGTATTCACCTCCACACTCACACTTGTGTCATTAACAGGAAAATAGATGCAACTGGAGATAAATCACATTGAACAAATTTAACCTGTTTAATCACCTGCCCACATTTTGTTAAGAATGACATCTTCTATGCCAAATGCATCTAGTAGAGGTTATTTTGTAAATTATGAGATGAGACTATAGTTTATTAAAACTCCCCCTTAGTATATACTGACAATTGCAAAGATTTACATCTCTGGGTGAGAGCCAATTATCTATAGACAACCTATTCTGCTTTTAGCCAGAATATCAATCAGGAATGAGTTATACCTATGTGATACCTGACTAGCAGCTGTGGCACACTTACTTATGGTTTAGATGGTAGACTTTATAGACAGACTTGGGTAAAGAATCAGAATACATATAGAAGAATGTATTTGAACAATTTGTTTTCCCTTCCTAGGGACAGAAATTATTAATGCATCGCTACATTTTATTTTATTATTTTATTTTCCTAGTTCTCCTATATTACTTGAGACTCTGAGGCTAGGATATTATATGTATAAGGCAAACTGCAGAAAACTAACAAAAACTTTCATCCCAAACTGTGCTTTATACAACAGAAGAAAACGCATTCATCCTCTCCCCAGTATAGAAGGAACACGTCTAGAGAATGCTCTATTTATAGCCCTAAGGACAGAAGAGTTGATGAGGACAGCTGCAATTGAATGAAAAAACATAAAGGCAGAGAAATGTTATTTTACTCCCTCTGCTAAAAGCCTCATTGGTTTTAAGATAGGTATAACTTGAGCACATTTCTGCTGAGGCATTCTTTATAAACAGAAGGAACACAACACAGCAAGAAGGAATAGTCTAAAAAATTTCCAATGCAGAACAAAGCAGCGACAGTATCCATACCACAAACCATAGGTTAGCCAAGGACAGAATGAGGCATACAACATGATACAAAATGAAAATAATGGTCATGGTTATACACCCTAGGAGGACCACCCACCCAATTATCACCTTTGCCATCAGGACTCCAGTTGTTATTCTTAATTCAGAGCAAACTTTCAGACTATGGACTCCAATTAACTTAAATTCTATTTCTCAAATAGTATCACCACAAACCTCATTGCACTGAATCGTCTATGCCACTCCATTGCCTCTAAGAGTTCAGGAAATATTTCATCCTATATCTTGATATTATCAATACTATTTGGATGATGTTTGATGCATTTTTGTGGTCAATAGGCAGCTATTATGAATTCACATTAATAATCACTTCTTTTGTATATAACAGAAGGAATCCTATAGCAAAAATTATCCTCCTTTCTTCTTCTACATGCAAATTTCCTAGTAGCAACAATTTAGAGTATTCATTATATGCACCTTTTGTGGGGAATAAAACTTCCAGCAGTCATTCTTTAGAATTCAGTCAGCATAGAGTGAATACGTAATGAAAATGAAAAATTTGTACACTGGTTGTTCTGACACAGGCTTATGAAGTTTCAGTTTCCTTCCAGAAGAATGACATCCCTCTAGCAAGCAAGTCCAATCACTCACTAGGATGAGAATGTCAGTGGCCAAGTGTGTCTATGTGGGTCTGAGGGAAATTCAGAAAGAAACCATTGATTCTCAGAGGAACAGATTCAATGGTCCAAATTCAATGGCTATGATTCTCTGCAGAGACAACTGCTATTTTTGCCTCCTTATGCTCTTCTAGTAATTCAAACAAATGTTGGGTGGAAACGAAGTGCTGGCTTGCTATCACTGAACATGGGCGATAATGACTTTGAGATCAATAACTGTAAAATCTCTCTCCTCTTTCTCTCTAAACATACAGGTGCTGCTCAATCAAGAGCAACACTGATACAAAAGATTGATTTTTCCATTTTGCCACATGTGTGGCTTAACTTGCTGCCAATTGTGCAAGCTAGCTACTCTTTCAAAGTGGGAGAAGGTTGTAAATAAATAAGGGGCTATATTTTCTTGCCGTCATACGAACGAATTTCCCACCTCCCTTTGTTCTGGAAAATAGATGTAGTATGCTGTGTTTCTAGGCCCACATTGTAAATAATGTTTTGACTTTGGGCATCTTGGAGAAATATACTTTGAAATAAATCAGATGAGGCTCTAGGCAAAGATAAATTTGGAAGTGGGTACCTTGCAATGGTTTTCCAGTGTTGCCAGAGGGCTATACAGCCCAAGCCGAATTCCTCTTTTGACCATAAAAAGTGTAGAAATCTGTGTTTGCAAATTATTGTGTAGATTTTCCCCCCATTGCTACCTCGTGCATGGCTTTCTTGGGGGAAGTCAGTCTAGTAGTTTAGCAAAATAAAGACAGATGGCTAGGAAGTAATTCCAAAGCTTTTCTTCTCATTGCTGCAAAGCACTACTGTAGGCACTCAGCTAAAGTCATCCTTAATGAGAAATTTCCCCATTAATATTTTACTCTTTATAGATGCAGTTGCAGTCCTTTGCATTGAACCAGGGCAAGTAGGTATGCACTTTAGTATTCTTTCAAGTTCTTCAAACTTAGAGAGAAATGAACACAGGATCGCACTAAGATCACAGGGGGCAAAGATGCCAAACAGCTGATGTAGAAAACTGATTTCAAAGACATTCACACACATACACACACACACACACACACACACACACACACACAGAGACAAACACACACACACACACACACACACACACACACACACACACACACACACACACACACACAGAGAGAGAGAGAGAGAGAGACAGACAGACAGACAGACAGACAGACAGGCACAGAGAGAGACAGAGACAAAGAGGTGGTCCCCTAGCTCATACTTACAAGTCCATACCTTTTGAACTTCACTGCTTCAGTTATAGAAATTCTCTCCCTACTTTTTGAGGTTGGGATATGTGTCTTGCTTTGTTGAATGGAATACAGAGGTCATGACATGATCAGTTATATACCCCAAACCTATCAGGTATCATGTTCTTTTCTGGTCTTCCAGATTTATCAGGTCATCATGTCAGCAAGCAGTCTACCCTTAGCAACAAATGAGAGGTGGTATGGTCAGCAGCAGAATTCTTTCAGCTAATACCATCACAAGAAGTCAACCCAGTAACAGCAGAGAAAGCCCAACTAAAACTAGTAGCCTCCCCACCACATAGCTGACAGTAGATCCCTCAGTGTGTAGTCCAGTCTAGAATTATCTAACACAACAGACACTTCTAATGTTATTTAATTCAGAGGTGAGTTCTGTTATCATGTTTGTTTGTTTGTTTATTTGTTTTACTGAAATTTTATTATGTGTGAAGGGGTGAGAGTGTGTAAACCCCAGTATTTCTATTCAATATTCTAGATTGTCCCCAGTAGTCAGGGACATGTGAGTTCCAGGGATTAACTCAGATTGTCACCTTGTTGACAAGTACCTTTATCTGATTAACCATTTTAACAACACATGGTTTGCGTTTTTTACACCATAGGACTAGCTAATTAAAACTTTATGGTATGTTGACAATTTAACTACCTTCCAATTTAGGATGGCTAGCACTCAGTTCCTGCCAGTAGCATATGAATAGCCAGCTTTAAAAAGTTGATCTAATTTTATCATTTTAAAATTGGTAATAACTTTAATACTTAGTATATACTTATTTATATTTAGTGTACAAATTTCAGACATAAAACATTAAACTCTAGGAAGGTGTTATCTAATACCTTCAAAGATGAAATAGACAGATGTGAGCAAACAAAGAAATTAAAGAGAGAACAGATTACACTAGACTGAAGATCACTACAGAAAGATTAAAAGGGGGCAGAGAGTCCAGTGCTGACTTGGGAAATAAAAGACGTAGACATATGAGTTTGGGACATTATCCTGGCTCCTTTCTTAAAGGGGCCTGTGCTGTGTTACACTACCATATTAACAACAGCAAACACGAGTATTTAAATAGCTTGCAGGAACTCTGCTAAGGACTTTAGAATCAAAGTTTCACTCAGTTGTGACAGAACACCTATTAGTAGTTATTACTGTTATCCACATATTACAAATGAAAAAAAAAAAAGTAATTCCTGAGACCACACAGCTGGTAAAAGAAACGACAAAGGTTTGTGATTTTGGACCCTTAAGCTCTATGCAGTAACCTTTTAAAGTAGAAAGGATGCTTTTAATGCACAATCTGACTTTTACAAACCAATCATAAAAGACCAAGAAAAAACCTCCCCTCTAATCAAGAAAGCTTTGTAAATCAGATGTGTCACAAGTGCACATTAAGCTTCATAAATCAGACGCACCCTTAAGAATGCATTAAGCAGGATGTTAGGTTCATCTTTTAAACATCAGGGAGCCTGGGGGCTTAGTTGGTTCTCAGTGACAATCCCTCTGTCTTCATCCTCTTGCAGTCAAAAAAATAAGAACATCTGCATTAGATCTGACTTAAAGGTTGTGTATTTTATAGCCATTGATGCAAGAACTAGAATTTTATAGACCCTGTTGTGGTGGTTTGAGTGAGACTGGCCACTACAGGCTCACATATTTGAGTCCTTGGTCTCCATTTGGTGGAACTATTTTTGGGAAGTGTGGCATGGTTGGAGGAGATGTTTTATTGATGGTCAGGACTGAGACATCAAAAGTCCATTTATTCCAAGTTAGCTCTCTCTGCCTAGTGTTCATAGATCAGATGTAAATTTCCAGCTACTGCTTTAGTGCCATGTCTGCCCCCCTGCTGTCATGCTCAGAGTTGGGATGGCTCAGGGCTCACCCTCAGAATGGCAAACCCCAAATTAAACAATATGTTATAAGGTCTCTGGGTCATGGTTTTATGTCTCAGCAATTGAAAAATAGATCAGTAATACCACATTGAATCAGAACTCAAACAAGCGACACTACATGTTGGGTAATTTTCATTTCCAAATCAACAGGAGTGCTTGACTGGAGAGTCCTGCAAGTGTGTATTTCGGGAGAGCCAAAGATTAAATAAAAGGAAAAGACTCATTTTGTATGGAAAGCAGTAATATCCCATGGATTGGGACCTGCACAGAATCAGAAGAAAGTGGAGAATGGCAAGAGTATAAGTATGCCCTTTCTTTGCCCTTGGCTTACCATGCCATGAACTTTCCTACTCCTTGAAGCTCACCATCATGCTATGACGAACCTGCTGATTCTAACTCTAAACATGTGTTTCAAACAATTACATTACAAATTTATTGAGGTTGGGCTGGTGAGATGGCTCAGTGGGTAAGAGCACCCGACTGCTCTTCCGAAGGTCCAGAGTTCAAATCCCAGCAACCACATGGTGGCTCATAACCATCCGTAACAATATCTGATGCCCTCTTCTGGAGTGTCTGAAGACAGCTACAGTGTACTTACATATAATAAATAAATAAATCTAAAAAAAAAAAGAAAAAAAAACCAAATTTATTGAGGCAGCATAATCTAAATTTTGAAAGTAACTGGAGTATGTGTTTTTATATATGTACACAACCACACATGTGTGCAGATAATTTAAGGGTATTTATTACATAAGTGATTTACATTTGAAAACTTTAGACTCATTGCCTTCCCAAAACCTATAATTTAGAATTTCTATGAAGCAGCTAATTTGCAGCAACTAAGAAAATCTGGTGCTAGCTATGATTTCAAGTGACCCAGGCAAAATCAAATGTGATTATGCAATTATCCTTTAAAGATTTATGCATATGCTAGAGTGTTGTCCTCTCCCAGAAAAAGTACTTCTCAGACCAGTGGGATCTGAACTGACAGTGAGGCCATTACATTGTCAATTGTAGAGGAACAAAAAAGGAAAAGAAAAAGCAGGCAGGACAAAAGCTCTCTTCCATGTTCTTCAGAACTCTTAAAGTCAAAAGCCAAACTAAGGGAGGTTTTAGTTATGTTTCTTAATTTTATATAAGGATAGTCTCCCTGTGACTCTACTAAAATAAAATAAAAAAGCTTTCTATATTCATACTGCCACAACTATACAATTTTCGCCTTCTAGAAAGATTTGTCCAAAAGCTTCCTTCTTATGAATTATTTATTTTTAAACTCAACTTTTCAATTGACTTTAAAAAAGAAAAAGAAAAAAAAAAGCTACTTAAAGTGGAGACTGGCTTGAAAAGCCATGAGTAGACTTCTCATCATGTTGTGGACATAATGATGCTAATGGTTTATAAAACCAGGAATGCTTTGAAATGTGCTGGCTGGGCTCAAAATCACTTGTCATTTACAACAGGGCATCCTTTCATTTCACATATGTCTGATTCTCAGTTATAACAACACCCCCCCCCCCAGTAAGAATTGTCCTCACACGTATATGAGAAAACAGAACATGGCTGAGTCAGGGTGAGTGTGCAAATGAAGTGCCAGCACAGGAATGCTTCCTCACCCCATGGGGCTCTATTTCCTTTCCCATTCCCAGAGCCTTGATGCCTCTCAGAGTACAGCCATGATCCTTTCTCTGTGGTTTGTCCTCCATAGTTTTAGTGACCTACGTATCATTTGTGGTTTGAAAATATTTATTGGATATTTCCAGAAGAAGCAAGTCTTCTCTTAAATGATGTACTAGTCTGAATACCACAATGCAATCTCGCTGTCCTGAGTTTCCTTGTGTGAGATCTCACAGTGTCTATCTTAGGCCCGTGGTCACCCAGTAGTCTCAGCTATCAGATCTGACTGGAGGTACCACAATGCTCTGGTTAAGTATTCCATACAAAAATAGGTTTGCTGTGCAAGAGTAATAACAGAAATTAGGATCCAATGAGACGATGTAAAGTGTTCCCTTTGGGTGTGAAGATGAAACTATAAAACTGACGTTTTAAAGACACGTGCTAACAAGGAGTCTCTTGCCTTGTCTAGCTTACCAATTACTCTTTATCCTAAGTACAAGAACAACATAGTGAACATAAAGTGTAGTACTATCCATGATTCCAGACATCCTTAGAGGGCTTAGCACACATTCTCTATGCAGCAGAAAGCCTACTGGGTATGTGTTATTGAATATGCAACCAGCCTTTTGAGAATTTAAAGGCTTCAGTGAAATAATCTCATGCCTGTTTATTTGTCACAGTTGTACTTTAGAGAACAAGTATTGTTTTTCCCTCTCTATACTGCCGTCTACTTTGTTATGCTTTTGTCCTTGTTGCTTCTTAATCCTGATTTTTATATAACTGCATGGATAGCTGTTTTCCTTTAAAAATAAAATAAAATAAAATCACAAAGCACATTTCTTCTATGCAAGCAATTTCCCCATTGCTCCCAGAAGCTCCAGAGTTTTGCCTGTCACTTCAGAAGGCAGATAATAATCCAGCGTCTGTGTAAATAGCACGGTACACAAAACAGGACCAGGAAGCAGTGAACCGTGAATAAGACAAGCACAACAATAGAACCCAAAAGAAACACAGTTATTAATTCACACAGTGAGGATTACTGCCTTGTGTAAAGATATTTTTTAATGAGGGCAGATAAACAACGTTTTAAAAATATATGCCAGTGTAACTCTGGGTCATTGATTTTTAATGATTTCCCTGGGGTGTATGTTTGCTTACAACATTCTTGTTTGAGTTGAGGTAGGATGTTTGCAGTACATAGGCTGATGGAGGCAGAGAGTTCTTCTGCTTTTTACAAACAAAAGGCATTAATATGTTACAGATTTTTATTTACACCAAGAACATGCCTGTATGTATATATCATTCAACCACTCTAATTACCCAAAAATAGAAAGAAGAAAATTCTAAAATCTGTAAGGCAAGAATATAAGAATCTGCCCCGATCCCTGTTGTGTTTGTGTGTGTTTGTGTCTCTCTGTGTTTGCATGTATATATATTTGTGAATGTATTTGTGTGTGTGTGTGTATGTACATGTGTGTGGGTCTGTATATATATATATATATATATATATATATATATATATATATATATATGTTTGTGTATATGTGTGTTTTGTGTGTGTATATATGTGTAGGTCTGTGTGTATATGACTGTGTATATGTGTGGTTTGTATGTGTATTTCTGTGTATATTTGTGTGTGTATGTTTGTATTCTCTATTTGTCTGTCTATATGTATGTTTTGTGTGTGTATTTCTGTGTATATTTGTNTGTGTATTTCTGTGTATATTTGTGTGTGTATGTTTGTATTCTCTATTTGTCTGTCTATATGTATGTTTTGTGTGTGTATTTCTGTGTATATTTGTGTGTGTATGTTTGTATTCTCTATTTGTCTATCTATATGTATGTTTTGTGTGTGTATTTCTGTGTATATTTGTGTGTGTATGTTTGTATTCTCTATTTGTCTGTCTATATGTATGTTTTGTGTGTGTATTTCTGTGTACATTTGTGTGTGTATGTTTGTATCATGTATTTGTCTGGGTATGTATATTTTGTGTGTTGTTTGTGTGTCTGTGTTTGTGTGGGGGAATCTGTGGCTATGTTTGTATATATGTGTCTGAGTGTTTGTATATACATGTATGTCGTATTGTGTATATTTGTGTGTATATATGTTTGTGTGTGTGTGTGTGTGTGTGTGTGTGGGTCTTTGTGTGTGTGTGTGTGAGCATGTGTGCTTTTACTTGTTTGTATGTGTGCATTGTGGGTGTTTCAAGATTATATTTTAATTTGTATACCATAATGTGCTTATCCGACTCTGTGAGTTCTTTGTAACAGTTGATAAGAATAGATACTTCGATTTTCTTTCCCCAGTCTGTGTAGGAGAGACATGGGCCGCAGAAGCAACAGAACTTCTTGGACAGGGCCCCTTTGGGCCTTCATCCTCAGCCAGGAGGCAGAACTGATCTTCAGACCTCTGTGCACCTTCTCTGCCAGAGGAGAGCTTGCCTCCAGAGAGTGCTCTGACCCTGAGGCCTGGTATGATCCCCATTTTCTGTCTAGGGTCTCTCTGAAGCTGGTCCATGCAAGAGAGGTTCAGGCCTCAAAAGCAACAAAGCTTCTTGGACAGGGTCTCTTCGGGCCTTCATCTTCAGCATGGAGACAGAGCTTATCTTGAGACCTCTGTGCACCTTCCCAGCCAGAGAAGAGCTTGCCTCCAGGGAGTGTTCTGACCCCTGGGACTCAGGAGAGAGCTGGTCTTCAGGAGTGCTGACAGAGACTAACAGACTCACGGGAGGAACAAGCTCCAGCCAGAGACACCTAGAACATATAACACTAGAGATTACCAGATGGCAAAAGGCAAACATAAGAATCTTACTAACAGAAACCAAGACTGTTCGACATCATCAGAACCCAGAACTCCCACCATAGCAAGTCCTGGATGCCCCAACACACCGGAAAAGCAAGATTCAAGTTTAAAATCATATATCATGATGTTGGTAGAGGATTTTAAGGACTTTAATAATCCCTTAAAGAAATACAGGAGAACACAGCTACACAGGTAGGAGTCCTTAAAACGGAAACACAAAAATCCCTTAAAGAATTACAGGAAAACACAACCAAACAGGTGAAGGAGTTGAATAAAAGCATCCAAGATCTAAAAATGGAAGTAGAAACCATAAAGAAAGCCCAAAAGGAAGCAACTCTGGAGATAGAAATCCAAGGAAAGAAATCAGGAGCAATACATGCAACCATCAGCAACAGAATACAAGAAATGGAAGAGAGAATCTCAGGTGAAGAAGATTCCATAGAAAACATGGACAGGACAAAAAAAAAAAAAGCCAAATGCAAAAGATCCTAACTCAAAACTTCCAGGAAATCCAGGACAAAATGAGAAGACCAAACTTAAGGATAATAGGTGTAGATGAGAATGAAGATTTTCAACTTAAAAGGCCAATAAATATCTTCAACAAAATTATAGAAGAAAACCTCCCTAACCTAAAGAAAGAGATGCTCATGAACCTACAAGAAGCCTACAGAACTCCAAATAGACTGGGTCAGAAAAGAAATTCCTCCCAACACATACTAATCAGAACAACAAATGCACTAAATAAAGATATAATATTAAAAGCAGTAAGGGAAAAAGGTCAAGTAATATAGAAAGGCAGACCTGTGGGAAGGCAGTTGGAGAAAGCAATCGAAGAAAGCAGTTGGAGTTAGTTGGAGCTGGGAAAGGGTTAGAGAAAGCTGTTTGTGAGAGGGAGAGTAAAAAGCTGCTCGGAGAGATAAAAAAATCTGTTTGGAACTTTCCTTGGCATTTGTGTCATTTTTCCCCGCCTCTGCCGGCCAGAGTTCAGGGTTTGCGACACAGACCTATTAGAATTACACGAGACTTTTCATCAGAGACTATGAAAGCTAGAAGATCCTGGACAGATGTTATAAAGACCCTAAGAGAACACAAATGCCAGCCCAGGTTACTATACCCAACAAAACTCTCAATTACCACAGA
>NC_034590.1:160412986-160421205 GCF_900095145.1 Mus pahari | reverse complement strand
ATCCCATATACAACCACCAAACCCAGACACTATTGCATATACCAACAAGATTTTGCTGACAGGACCCAGATATAGCTGTCTCTTGTGAGGCTATGCCATTGCCTGGCAAATACAAAAGTAGATGTTCACAGTCATCTATTGGATGAAACACAGCATCCCCAGTGAAGAAGCTAGAGAAAGTACCCAAGGAGCTGAAGGGGTCTGCAGCCCTATAGTAGAAACTAATTTTTTATTAGATATTGTCTTCATTTACATTTCAAATGCTATCCCCAAAGCCCCCTATACCCTCCCCCTGCTCTGAACCCCAACCTACCCACTCCTGCTTCCTGGCCCAGGCATTCCCCTGTACTGGGGCATATAATCTTTGCAATACATAGGGCCTCTCCTCCCATTGATGGCTGCCTAGGCCATCCTCTGCTACATATGCAACTAGAGACGCAGCTGGTACTGGTTAGTTCATATTGTCATTCCTGTATAAGGTTGCAGACTCCTTTAGCTCCTTGGTTACTTTCTATAGCTCCTTCATTAGGGGCCCTTTGTTCCATCCAATAGATGACTGTGAGCATCTGTATTTGCCAGTCAATGGCATAGCCTCACAAGAGAGAGCTATATCAGGGTCCTGTCAGTAAACTCTTTTTGGCATATGCAATAATGTCTGGGTTTGGTGGTTGTATATGGGATGGATCCCCACGTGGGGCAGTCTCTGGATGGTCCTTCCTCTGTCTCAGCTCCAAACTTAGTCTCTGTAACTCCTTTTATGGGTATTTTGTTCCCTATTCTAAGAAGGAATGAAGTATCCACACTTTGGTCTTCCTTCTTATTGGGTTTCATGAGTTTTTAATAGCTGAGTAGTACTCCATTGTGTAAATGTACCACATTTTCTGTATCCATTCCTCTGTTGAGGGTCATCTAGGTTCTTTCCAGATTCTGGCTATTATAAATAAGGCTGCTATGAACATAGTGGAGCATGTGTCCTTATTACAAGTTGGAACATCTTCTGGGTAAATGCCCAGGAGAAGATTTGCTGGATCTTCTGGTAGAACTATGTCCAAGTTTCTGAGGAACCGCCAGAGTGATTTCCANAGTGGTTGTACCAGCTTGCAATCCCACCAGCAATGGAGGAGTGTTCCTCTTTCTCCACATCCCCACCAGCATCTGCTGTTACCTGAATTTTTTATCTTAGCCATTCTGACTGGAGTGAGATGAAATCTCAGGGTTGTTTTGATTTGCATTTCCCTGATGATTAAGGATGTTGAACATTTTTTTCAGGTACTTCTCAGCCATTCAGTATTCCTTAGTTGAGAATTCCTTGTTTAGCTCTGTACCCCATTTTTTAAATAGGGTTATTTGATTTTCTGGAGTCCAGCCTCTTGAGCTCTTTGTATATATTGGATATTAGTCCCTTATCTGATTTGGGTTGGTAAAGATCCTTTACCAATCTGTTGGTGGCCTTTTTGTCTTTCTGACAGTGTCTTTTGCCTTACAGAAGGTTTTAAACAGTAGTTTTAATTATTATCCATATACAGCAAAGCAAAAAATAAATATCAGGAGATAGTTGTTACTGAAAATATATTATTAATCACAGCTCTCAAGAGGGAGAGAGGGGGGAGGGAGAGAGAGAGAGAGAGAGGGAGAGAGAGAGAGACAGAGAGAGAGAGAGACAGAGAGAGACAGAGAGAGAGAGAGAGAGAGAGACAGAGACAGAGACAGAGAGACAGAGACAGAGACAGAGAGACAGAGAGAGACAGAGAGAAATGAGACCAAGAGTGACAGAGAAAGATAAAACATAGTATGTCACATAAGAGAAGTTCCAGAGTGGAGAGTTGGAAATGAGGCAGGGATGGGAACCTGGAAAAA
Organism: Mus pahari; assembly: GCF_900095145.1. Taxonomy (NCBI): domain Eukaryota; kingdom Metazoa; phylum Chordata; class Mammalia; order Rodentia; family Muridae; genus Mus; species Mus pahari. The sequence goes on along the minus strand of NC_034590.1, from coordinate 160,419,348 downwards.
TATAGGGAAATATAGTTTTTCTTGTTGTTCATAGACAGAGATAGATAGATAGTTGATAGATGATAGATAGATGGATGGATGGATAGATAGATAGATAGATAGATAGATAGATAGATAGATAGATAGATAGATAGATAGTTAGATAGTTAGATAGATAGACAGACAGCCACAACCAAACCGATAGATTATGGACAGACAGAAATTTAGATAGATTATAACAGACAAACAGACTTTGTAAAGAAAGAACTGTGGAAATAGTAAGTATTCTTGGCTTTTTTTAGCTTGAATGATTTTAGTGAGCTCTACAGTTCAGTGATTTTCCTGAGATATCTGGGTCTACATGGACTAAAGAAGGGGAATGCTGGCTTTTGGGGGTGAAAATTTAAGGAGGCACTCAACAGCTGTAGGAAGAGGTAATGTTGGGGAGCCATGAACTATAAATATATTAAATTAATACTTGAACCACAAGGATTAATTTACAGTCATTTCAACCAGATACACAACTGCTTGCTACAATTCAAAGTAATGATCTTAGTTCACACCTGACCTCCCTGAAAGGTTAAATGAATTTACTTATAACTTAATGACTGTATGCCTCAACTAAAAAAATGTTACCTGAAATCTTCAAGGCAATGTTTGTGTTTTGGTGTAATAATACAGATAAATTGCAGAGAGATTTCTGTTTTATCAGACTTTCTGGGCTTTGTTTACATGTAGTTGGCATGAGATGAGTAATTCATATACCTTCTTTAGCTCTAAGCTTTTTCTCTATTGAAGAATTGGGCCCTTATATAAGTAACTGTTGATTATTCTGGGACAGAGCCATGCATGGAAAGCCCACATTGTCTCATATAAGAAACTAATTTTAAGTGAATATTTTAGGGAATAAGTGACAGACAAAGTACTTTAAGTTAGGGTAGCTTTTAATAACTGTCTGATGTGCACTGAAACAGCCAAATACTACCACGATTGGAGAAACTTTAGTCACATAAATGCATTTGCAAGGACAGTTTAATAACATTTGCAATTAAAATTATTCTGTGGCACTGGGAAGGATGGCTTTCAATTACATGTAGATCATTGGATTCATTTAATTCATATGACTTGTAAATTTGAGAGTTTGTGCTTCTAAAAATAAAGTCATGATATCCTTCCTGAATACACAACTCTATTAACAACTTCCTTAATCAAAATTATCAACTGTAAGTATATTTGATTACAGTTGCAATATATCATGCCTTTTTAACATTGCAACTATTTTATATACTACCACTTTGAATATTTCAGCTCTTGTTCCTATCTTCTATATTCAGCTTTAAAATCTCTTTGAGATGTGTTTTATTTCTTAACTCATTCATTACCTTTAACTGACAAATAGCCATGGTGAGCCCAACAAAGAAGATAATGGCAATAATTATTCACAAAACAAAACCAGACATTTTGTCCAGTCCATCAGAGCTTAACCACACATAGAAAGATACAGAAAGCCAAATGTCCAAAGATGCAAGTTCAGATTCTGAAGGAACGGTGCAGAAAAAGCAGTGTTGGAATTGCATATGAGGGTTTTGAAACTCAGGAGAATGGAATGACTTAGACTTGTAATAAGCAGGAAAATGAAGATATATGGTGGGCACTGTGATTTTGAAACACACACACACATACACACACACACACACACACACACACACACACACACACACACAAACACACACCAGAAAGGTTAATCCCGTAGAGAAACATACTGCCAATCTTCAGTATTACCAAATAGGCAAATGCACATGCATCTAAGTTAAAACAGCTAATTTTGAACAAGCAATAATCTGTCAATCATGATTCACTTGTGTCCCTTTATTCTATGCTTGATATGTACTCATGACTCACAGGACATGTGGCAGATGAGCAAATGAGACCCGCACCTCAATGTGATTGAAGTTCCTAAAATTATTCTCCAATAACAAAACAAAAAGCAGCTGTTAGGTATTTCTTATATTTCTTTGATGTAAGTAAAATAACTAGTAGTTATTCTTCTGGAAGGACTAGAGAAGTTGCTCAGTGGTTAAGAGCAGTGTTTGTTCATCTAGAAGACCCAAGTTCAGTTCTCAGCACCCACATGGTCACTTACAACCATCTATAACTCCAGGCCAGAGCATCCAATGCCTCCTTCTGGACTCTTTAGATACTGAACACATGTGGCACAAAGACACATACAAGCAAAGTACACATACACATAAAATAAAACTAAAGCTTTAAACGTTCTAAAAATTATTCTTTTGTTTTGTTTTGTTTTGTTTTGTTTGTTTGTTTGTTTGTTTTCGAGACAGGGTTTCTCTGTATAGCCCTGGCTGTCCTGGAACTCACTTTGTAGACCAGGCTGACCTCGAACTCAGAAATCTGCCTGCCTCTGCCTCTCGAGTGCTAGGATTAAAGGCGTGTGACACCACGCCCAGCATCTAAAAATTATTCTTGAGATTAATAAAGCCTTTGGGAGATTTTAACATAACAGGTCTGTATGAAGCATAGCACATGTACACAATGACAGCTGACAAACTCTCTGGATTGGACGCTTCCTAAGACAACTACCTATAGTTACTGTGTGCTACCAAGAATGCAGATGACTCTGAGTTCAATGTATTGCTTTTCATATAGATGGTCCAATTGGTAAACTGGGGATGTTTTCCCAGGGAAAAGTGGAAGAAGAGAAGAAAATGAATGGAAGAGAATAGATGGAATGGAAATGGAGAAAAGGGGAGGAAAAGATAAGGTAGGGGGAAGGGAGGAGGGAAGGGAGGGGAAAGTTAGGAAGGAAAGAAAAGATTATTTTTTTGCTTCAGTCAAGAATTAACAATATTGTCATAATCTTAACCACATATGAGAGATCTGTACTGGATCAGAGTATTATAAATGCATAATCAAAGGAAGACCTAAGGATCAGAGTATTATTGGAACAATTAGAAAACCACTGGTATATTTTTCAAGGAATATTAGGGTCTTATTTTGTTTTGTTTACTATATTGTAATTACCTTATACATTCATATTAAATTTATGTACACATATGAGATACTTATGAGAGGTCAAATGAGTGTTATAAATGCAGAATAATTTTATCAGAGAGTAAGGGAAGTATATTTCATCTGATATGAAAGAGAAGAAAGATACTGATTTATAGATTTAATCCAATGTCTGGAAAATGAGCCTATACAGTAGAGATATTCAGGTTTAATCAAATGTCAAGTTATGAATTGTAACACTGAGACCCCAGAGATCCTTAATTTAGAGAAGGTTATTCTGAACTGGAGACAATATTTACTTTAAGGAAAGAATATGCCAAAATAAATGTGCTTTATTATGGGAATTTGTAGTGTTCCTATAATCCTATTTTCAGAAAAGCCACTCTGTTCCTCCTATAACTGAAGCTAATGATCTCATGTATGCAATATTGGCAACATTATACATCTTGTCATATCTTGTCAGGTATGATTTAATTCTGAAAGCTCATTGAGGGGATCTTCAGTGTCTGCTACTAAATGAAATCAAATTATATTAATTGTAAAATTTAGAAACAAACCAACATCTTTGTGGATTTCATATTTTTTAAAAGAGATTTTTCTGTTAACTAGAGAGGATTCAACCTGAGCATTTACAAAACAAAAAGCTTTCGGCCCAATTACCCAGAAATGTGTCTTCCAATTGAAATAGCTTGATATAAAGATTATTAAGAACAGATAGTATAAGATCATGCAAATTATACTTTATTCCTTATTACTGAAATTAGTCGGAAGCTGCCAAAATGCATTTTACAGAGCTTTTGTTTATAGGGTATAGAATTTTAAGTTAGTCATACCGGATAGTAAAAATCACATAAAGTCACTTTCAAAAGGCTTATTACCATAAATGAGATAAGCTAATTAGTTAGATAAATGCATGTATGTATACATAGATATTTTAAAGTAAAAGTTAACATTATCGGCTTTACCATCTGCGAATTAGTACCCTGTGAAGGTTGCATTGTTCAGGGTTTGTTAGAGAATAAACAGGACAGAGACTGATGTAGAAAAGGAGACATGAAATTTTATCATGAGATGTAGGTTCTCACCTTTGCCGGCTGAGACAGTTCCATCTACTTCTACGGGGTAGAAGTGAGAGACACGAAAGCCAGTAGCATGATTTCTGTCGGGCTTTGTATTCAAAGGCAGAGCTCCAGTGTCTCAGCCATATCCCGTGTAGGTGGAGAAAGAGAACTCTCCGGCTTAGTCTTTTGCTCATGCAGCACTTCAGATCAGATGATGCTCACAGACCTTATGAAAGGAGTTTGCTGTCCTCAGTCTACTCCCTCAAATGCTACTCTCATGCAGAAGCATCCTCTTAGACACACCCAAAGCAAAGTCTAGTGAAATATCTGGAGAACCCACGATGCAGTTAAGTTGACATATAAACTGAATTATGAACAGCAGTCGACAGTCATTGAGAAATCCGATGACTTGGGAAGTCCTTCCTGAGTGGTAGCAGCAAGCCATGGAAGTTTTTCTTGTATTAGTGTTTTGGCTCCTCCAACCTCCAGATGGCACAGAAATGAAGTTCTGTGATTGCAATTCCATTCCAAAGACACAGAACTTACAGAGACTTCTCACAAAGCCTTCTCTGAGACCTTCATCATGTCCAAACACCCAGAGTTCAGACAAATCAACCACAGACTGAGGTTTCTAATTACTTTCTCAACTTGGTAATTCTCTGGATAACTTCTCAAATTAGGAAAGTGTTATGATTGTAGCTAACTGTAATGCCCAAAGTGACTGTATTTGAACACAGAACTATTAAAGGGATATTTAACATTAAATAAAGTCATAGAGATAGTGCTCTATCTAGTCAAGACCAGTGGCCTTTAAACTAAGAGGAAGAAATACTATATCTGTCTTAAACCCACCTTTCATATTAATATACAATAAAGGACACATGGAAAATGGGACTGTTGATAGGCAAAGAAGAAGGAAGTTACCAGAAAGTAATATGGACAGACATTAATAGAACTAACCTAGAGATTGGGTCAGCAATATCTGTTGTTGGAGCTACCTACTCTATACTGTTGTGCTAAGGAATCCAGGTTAACTATTTTAAAATATTTAATATTGAATACTCAATAACACACTGTTTTATATTCAAGGATCTCCACAAAAAAAAAAAAAACCAGATATGATGAATCTAATAGAAGAGAAAGTGGGAAAGAACTTTGAACATACAGGCACAGCGGAAAATTTCCTGAACAAAACACCAATGACTTATGCTCTAAGATCAAGAATTGACAAATGGGACCTCATAAAATTGAAAAGCTTCTGTAAGGTGAAGGACACTGTCAATAGGACAAAACAGCAATCCACAGACTGGGAAAAGATCTTTATCAATCCTACATCGAATAGAAGTCTAATATCCAAAGTATACTAAGAACTCAAGAAGTAAGACTCCAGGGAACCAAATAACCCCATTAAAAATGGGGGGCAGAGCTAAACAGAATTCTCAACTGAGGAAACTCGAATGGTTGAGAAGCACCTAAAGAAATGTTCAAACATCCTTAGTTATCAGGGAAATGCAAATCAAAACAACCCTGAGATTCCACCTCACATCTGACAGAGTGGCTGAGATCAAAAATTCAGGTGACAGTAGATGCTGGCAAGGATGTGAAGCAAGAGGAACACTTCTTTGTTGCTGGTTGGATTGTAAGGTGTTACAATCACTCTGGAAATCAGTCTAGCAGTTCCTCAAAAAACTGGGAATTGCCAGGCAGTGCTTGCACACGCCTTTACTCCCAGCACTTGGGAGGCAGAGGCAGGTAGATTTCTGAGTTTGAGGCCAGCCTGGTCTATACAATGAGTTCCAGGACAGCCAGGGCTATACAGAGAAACCCTGTCTCAAAAAGAAAAATTAAAAAAAGGAAATAGTTCTACCTATGGACCCAGCTATACTACTCTTGGGCATATAACCAAAAGATTCTCCAACATATAAAAAGGAAACAAGCCTCACTATGTTCATAGCACCCATATTTATAATAGCCCTAAGCTGGAAACAACCAAGATGTCCATCCACAGAGGAATGGATACAGAAAATGTGGTACATTTACACAATGGAGCACTACTCAGCTATTAAAAAACAATGATTTCATGAAATTTGCAGACCAATGGATGGAACTTGAAAATATCATCCTGAGTGAGGTAACCCAATCACAAAAGAACACACTTGGTATGTATTCATTGATTAGTGGAGATTAGCCAAAAAGAAGCTCAGCATACCCAGGACAAAACTCACAGACCATATGAAGCCCAAAAAGAAAGAAGACCACACCAAAGTGTAGATGCTGCAGTCTAACCTAATA
>NC_034590.1:160411856-160412680 GCF_900095145.1 Mus pahari | reverse complement strand
AGGAGGGGGAGGGGAGATAGGAGGGGGAGGGGGAGGGGAGAAGGGAGAGGAGGGAGGGGGAGGGTGTACAGATCAGATATGGGAAGAGATGGGGGAGAAGAATTGAGGATGTGGAATTTGAAACTAGGTGTGTAGCAGTAGGGGAGAGGGAACTGGGGGAAGCCACTAGAAAGTCCCAGATGCCAGGGACCTGAGAGGTTCCCAGGACCAAACAGGGAAGACATTAATTTACTTCACTCTCTCTCTCTTTTTTTTTTTTTTTTTAATGTTCTTATCCTAATACAGATATACTTATGTTATCTCTTCTGGGCAGAGAAGAGATTGGTAGGGTGCTTTTCTCTGGACACATTGAATGTGCTGTCCTGCTGCCTTCTGGCCCCATTGTTTGGGCTGAACACTAAGCTTTTAGTCCTGTTGGGGAACATTGGTAAGTGATGGCTCACATTTCACTTCCTGCTCTCAAGAGTTTTTTCTTGTCTCTGACTTCCAGCATTTTCCCTGTGTCTTTGGACAATGTTTTTGTGTTTATTCTACTGGAGATTCATTGAGTTCCTTCTATGTTTTGGGTGTTTGAGAAATTGCTTTCAAACACAAATTCTTTTTTTTTTTTTAATTTTTTATTAGCTATTTTCTTCATTTACATTTCAAATGCTATCCCAAAAGTCCCATATAGCCTCCCCCTGCCCTGCTCCCCTACCCACTCACTCCCACTTATTGGCCTTAGCGTTCCCCTGTACTGGGTACATAAAGTTTGCAAGACCAAGGGGCCTCTCTTCCCAATGATGGCCGACTAGGCCATCTTCTCCTACATATGCAGCTAGAGA
>NC_034590.1:160408759-160410585 GCF_900095145.1 Mus pahari | reverse complement strand
GTTTAGGAGTTCTCTGGTGGAATTTTTAGGTTCATTTATATATACTATTATATCATCTGCAAATAATGATATTTTGACTTCTTACCAATTTGGATCCCCTTGATCTCCTTTTGTTGTCGAATTGCTCTGACTAGGTTTCAAGTACTATATTGAATAGGTAGGGAGAAAGTGGCAGCCTTGTCTAGTCCCTGATTTTAGTGGGATTGCTTCGAGTTTCTCTCCATTTCCTTTGATGTTGGCTACTGGTTTGCTGTAGATTGCTTTTATTATGTTTAGGTATGGGCTTTGAATTCCTGATGTTTCCATGACTTTTATCATGAATGGGGGTTGGATATTGTCAAATGCTTTCTCAGCATCTAATGACATGATCATGTGATTTTTGTCTTTGATTTTGTTTATATAGCGGATTACATTGTTGGATTTCCATATAATAAAACGTGCCTGCATCCCTGGGATGAAGCCTAACCACAAATTCTATATTTAACAAAACTGTCTTTCAAAATCAAAGGCAAAATACCAACTTTCCCAGATAAGCTGAAGTCTTGTTTCTGGAAGATTAAAGTAGTCAACATAATGGGTCAGCTCAGTTCTGTGTTATAAAGACCTGATGTGTGCATTTGTATCAGACAGATCCTGAAGTACAGAGACCTGAAGTGTTCATGCGTAGCAGCTAAGACCTGTAATGTGGAAACCTGATGTGTACATGTGTATCATCAGCTAAGTCCTGTAATGTGAAGAACTGATGTGTTCATGTTTATCAGCCAGGTTCCATAGTGTAGAGACCTGATGTGTACATGCGTTTCAGCTAGGTCCTGTAGTGTGAAGACCTAATGTGTTCATGTGTATCATCAGCTAGGTTCTGTAATGTGAACATTTGATGTGTACATGTATATCAGCCAGGTCCTCTAGTATGAAGACATGATGTGTGTATGTCAGCTAGGCTCTGTAGTATTGAGACCTGATGGGTACATGTATATCAGATAGGTCCTAACCAGATAGATATGATGTGTGCATGTCTACCTTTCATTATAAACTTTGCTTTGCTGAGGACTGTGCAGATTAAACTTCTCTACACTTCAGAACTCAGTTTTGGGGGGAAGACAAAAAAGATGTCTCTTCAACTAGATGTTTCTCACCAAGGAAAAATATCTGACCTTTATCTCACAAACCAGGACATGGTGAACATGGCTCTGGGATTTTCTGTATGGTGAAACCCAGAGAGAATCTCCCTGAGTTGGGAAGGGAGGTCAGCATGGCTGTAGCACTTGTAATTTGGGTTTGACAGTAGGATGTTCACCTCAGAAAGAAAAATAGTGAAGGCCTGATAGTCTTAAAATTTACCCTTGTCTCTGGAATCATAGGGGAAGGGCGACTGGGGCAGAGCTGAGTGCATTGAGAAGTCTGGGTCATAGCCTCTGACCCCAAGAATGGGAGGGGAGAAAGGAGAGGCGCTCAAGGTTCAAACACCACAGATTTGCAAATATTCGTGAATTTGTTATTTTCCACCCTTTGACAATTCCCTCAGAAACATTACCAGAAACCTCTCTCTTTCTCCCTCCATTGTCCTGACAAGTATGAGCATCTCCTCCCTATCTCTCTCTTCTTCGTTTCTCTCCCTCCTTCCCTTTCTCCCTTTTCTCTCCTCCCTTCCTCCTTCCCTTCTCCCTCTCTGTGTGTGTGTATCAATGCATTGTATTAATACGTCAATGCACTGCCAGAGTTGAACTTCTGACTTTGAATTCTCTCTCTTTTGAAAGGGTTTATTAATTTACTTATTGTTCCTTTCTTCTTTCTTTCTTTCTTTCTTTCTTTCTTTCTTTCTTTCT
>NC_034590.1:160389087-160408748 GCF_900095145.1 Mus pahari | reverse complement strand
TTCATGGGCATCTCATTCTTTAGGTTCAGGAAGTTTTCTTCTATAACTTTGTTGAAGATATTTGCTGTCCTTTATGTTGAAAATCTTCATTCTCATCTACTCCTATTATCCGTAGGTTTGGTCTTCTCATTGTGTCCTGGATTTCCTGGATGTTTTGAGTTAGGATCTTTTTGCATTTTCCATTTTCTTTGATTGTNGTGCCCATGTTCTCTATGGAATCTTCTGCACCTGAGATTCTCTCTTCTATCTCTTGGATTCTATTGCTGATGCTCACATCTATGGTTCCTGATTTCTTTCCCAGGGTTTGTATTTCCAGAATTGTCATACTTTGGGTTTTATTTATTGCTTCTACTTCTCTTTTTAGGTCTTGGATGGTTTTGTTCAATTCCATCAACTGTTTGTTTCTGTTCTCCTCTCTCTCTTTAAGGACTTCTACCTCTTTAGAAGTATTCTCCTGTTCTTCTTTAAGGACTTGTACCTCTTTAGCAGCATTCTCCTGCATTTCTTTAAGTGAGTTATTAATGCCTTTCTTAAAGTCCTCTCCCAGCATCATAAGGTATGCTTTTAAATCCGATTCTTGCTTTTTGGGTGTGTTGGGGTATCCAGGACTTTCTGAGGTGGGAGTGCTAGGTTCTGATGATGTTGAGTGGTCTTGGTTTCTGTTAGTAAGATTCCTACGTTTGCTTTTCGCCATCTGGTGATCTCTGTAGTTAGTTGTTACAATTGTCTCTGGTTGAAGCTTGTTCCTCCTGTGATTCTGTTAGCCTCTGTCAGCAGTCCTGGGAGTCCAGCTCTCTCTTGAGTCTCAGTGGTCAGATTACTCTCTGCAGGGAAGCTCTCCTGTAGCAGGGAAGGTGCACAGAGGCCTGGCATTCAGATCTGCCTCCTGGCTGAAGATGTAGGCCCAAAACAGGGCCTGTCCCACAAGATGTGTTGCCTCTGCAGTTTACACACTCACCTGCACAGACTAGCCACCGAGGTAAACTGGACACAATATAACTCTGTCATCTACTCTGGCAGACAGAGCCCTCACAGGTGTCCACCTTTCCTCTGGCAGGGAAGGTCCCCAGATGTCTGGAGCCTGAAACAGTGTCTGTCCCAGAAATTAGGTTGCTTTTGTCTGTCCCAAAGCTGTGTAGCTTCTGCAGTCCACACTCTCACCAGTGCAGACTGGAGCCTAGGTGAACCAGAGCAAAGATGACTCCCTTACCAGCTCAGGCAGTGAGAGCTCTCCCAGGCGGACACCTCTCCTCTGGTGGGAAAGGTGCAGGATGTCTGGAGCCAGAAAGGGGATCTGTCCCAGAAGCTTTATTGCTTCTGCAGGCCACCCTGCCCCTGGCAATGCACCAGATGCTCTGGTGAACCAGAGCAAAGATGGCTCTCTTACCAGCTCAGGTGGTCGATAGTGAGTTTTCTTAAATGCTGAGTCATCTCTCCTGTCCAAATCTCTTAAATAAAATAAGAATGTTGTATATTTAAAATATAACTTTGCTATAATAAATATTCTGCAAATAATGGGATATTATCATTATTATACCTTTCCTGCTAGTTGTTTTTTCGGTGTTAACAGTTGGCATGTTTTATTTCACTGTGAACTATGACATTTTAGTAATGAATTTTGATATCAACCTCAGTGATTCTTTTCAAACTATTGTGGAGTTTCTTACAATGTACACGAATAGCATCTATGGTCAGCCCTTCAGTCAGATGTCTCACTTTATATACATAAAAGAAAACTGAGAGGGGTCGGAGGAGGTACCCTCCCAATCCGACAGAGCATGACAGGAAATACAGGCCATAATCGTAGGTCTGAGAACATTGTTATGGTTTTGTATCATTGGAGAATACTCTTAGAATTTAGAGGAGATATTGAGGGCCTCGAGTGGCAATATGAAGAATTAGGAAAACATTTGGGAAGAAACAAAAGTGTTATAATTTAGGAGAGCAATTGTAAAGAAAGTTTCAAAAAATAAAGTCCATTATCAAAACTGCACTACAAGAACAGTAGGACTTTGTGCATAACTTGGAAGTTTCTATCTCACTCCTTCATTAATTAGCAGAGTCATGGTGATATGCCCCATGTAACTCCATCTTTCCCTGTACTCTTTAGTGCATTGACTAGTGCATATGCCCTCATATGATAATATATGTCTCATTAATTCGAGGGATCCTAGCTATATGTTTACATTTCTTGCATGTTTCTGATTTATGCCACTTCAGCACGTAGTTTGGGAACTATTTCTTCTTGTTTGATATTTGTATCTCTACTGTTAAAGTGAGAGCATGGGACAGAACACATGCTCAGTGTACATCGCTTGGATAAAAGATGAATAGATGGAGAAAATGGATGAAGTTAGTAAGGTCTTTTGTTTTATTGTCAATCATCTATATTAAAACAATAGGTTTAAGTCCTTTCTTTACCACTGTATAAACTTGTATGGAGTGGCATCTCCATCCATAGCACATGAACTGCTAAAAGATTTCTGTCTTCTTTGGTAGACAATTCATATCATTATTTTGTGGTGATGCATACCTGGTAAAAAGCCTCAATGGAGACAGGTTAAGTTATCAAATGAACAAACAATTCCACTGAGGATCCAGCAAAATCATTTCGAGAACTTTCACTTGTAAATAACTCTTTCATTCTTAATAAAATATGGATTAGTTTCACTGATGCAAAACTCCTGAACATTTTTTTCTCCCAATTCATCAGATGTAAAACTCATCTATACACAAATCAATTCAGGGTGTGGGCAAAGGGAAAGGATAGGAGAACGCCAAGATGCAACAGATCCATCGAAAGTGCAGAGAGCAGCAACGATTCGGAGCAGTGCAAGCTCAGCCTTCCAAAGTGGCCGCAACCAAACACCGTAGTAATCCTCCCTGGCAGGGGCCAAGGCAGAAATGATTCATCAAGGTTAGTGAACAATGATGAGATCTAATCAATGGCCCTCCCTGTGCTTCAGACACCTCAAGTGTCAACAGAGCTTTGCCCGATTGGCTGAATAGAAGACTATCTTGGCAGAAATTCAATTCAGATCCTGGCAAAACCAAACAAGCTTATGGTTCTCAAGGACAAGCTTTGTTTGTGGGATCCAGAAAGCAGACCCCATAGAGATTTGAAGCAAGAGTCAGTGGAGGTATTTCTTAATATTAACATTCCGGTTTACTTTAATAAAATTGCCTCCTCTAACTAAGCTCCAAGCCCTTTTACAATTTAATGTTTATTGATAATTTCATTTTATGCTACATTGGCAATCAATTTTTTTTTTTGTCCTCAGATGTTTTACCTGACTTTTAAGCTTACTGTATGAAATACTGTGTTTCATCATGGCACCTTCATACATATGTACATGGTCCTCATTTTTTCCTCCTTTTCACTGACTTCAGTGATGCTTCCTCCACTACTGCAGTTGGTTTGCTTCTTCTCCTACTTAGTCTCATTTTATTCCTTTCTACTGTATGCATTCCATGACCATGCAAGCATGGATGAGGAGAGGCCTCATGGGCACAGGCATTTGAATGCACGGTACCCAGCTGCTGGCACTAACAGGAGAGGTGGTGAGGGGGTACTGCCTTGCTGGAGGAAGCATATCACTGGAGGATGACTCAAACCCCTTCCAGATCATTCTGTCTCGTTTGCACTTAGAATGCCATCTCTTAGTTTAATGCTTTAGTTGCTATGCCTGCCTCCTGCCATGCCACCCTACTGTGATGCATTTTTATCTCTCTGGGATCAGAAGCCCAAATCAACTCTTTTATAAGTTGACTTTGGTCATGTTTTATCACAGTAAGAGAAAAGTATGACCCCTTCTTCCACTCTCATTTCTAGTTTTGTAAATAACAAACACAGGTATGGAAACATACATATGTGTATGCATATATAATTTAAATATGTGTTCCATATACACATTGTATGTTCTTGGTTGATAGTTTTAAGAACCAGATATTCACAGGAATCTGAGCACAAAAGCAAGAGTTGATGACCAAGCCTGATAGATATAGTGAAGACTTATTTCCTTAAGGAAGTTACCTGAGCCTGATAGATATAGGAAGACTTATCTCCTTAAGGAAGATACATGAGCCTGGTAGATATAGTGAAGACTTATCTCTGAGATCGGCAGAGTCAACAAGAAAATGGGAAAGAAAAATCTTTAAAGTTCACCTGAGGTCTCAGGTGGGAGATGGTTATATATCAGAGGAATGGAAAGGCGAGGGCAGGTGGATCACAAAAACGCAGAGGGAAGCTGTCAGAAGTCAAACAGGAAGTAGAAACGTGGTCATGAAAGATCTTGTGAATCACAGTAAGAGTCTGGATCTTTGCTCTGAAACTGATAGAAAGATACTGAAAGCTTTAAATGAAGCAATGGCCAAACTTTGTGTGCTTTTAAATGATTATTTTGACTGAAATCCAAAGAGAGGTCACAGGAGGACAGAGGAAATGTGGCGTGATATGGAAAGACTACTTGTATGGCTGTCCCTGTTTGCATTACAGGTGAAAAATGATGGTAGCTTGGATTAGTGTACTGCAATAAGATGGGACAGAAAGCATCAAGTCAAGAGTGGGAAGGGACTGAATGAGTTGTGTGTATGGCTGAGAGAGGCATGAAAACAATCGTCCTCATTCTTCCTTTAAAAAGTCCTCTTGAGTGATGGTTCAATTAACGAAAATAACAAACCCTGAAAGAATAATTTTGAATCAGATAGGTGAGCCTGAGTTCAGTTTGACAGTTTATATCTGAATTCCCTTGAGATATTAGAGAACAGAGCCAGAAAAAAAAATAGTACATGTACACATGCAACCCAGAGGAGATATTTAGGCTCCTTACATATATTTGGGAATCATTTGCATGCAGGTGACAATATATGGTGCAAGCATTAGGGATGTCAACTTACTTGGGGAGGGAGATAGTACAGAGTAAAATGTTTAGAGGTTTAGAAAAAAGAATTTAGGGGTCAGAGTAGAGTAATAGAAAATGAGCTTTGTGTGCATGTGTGTATGCATGTGTGTGTGTGCACTTTAATAATCAACAGTATTGAGTGCTTGTGATAAATCAATTAAGGATAGGATTGAAAAATGCTCATTTAATAGTGACAAAGGGGTTATTGATAACTACAAAAAAGCTTTCTTAGTGGAATTCTTGTGGTTATTAATATTGTTGTTTTTGCTTTAGTTCGATTAAACTCTTCTCTCACACACAATTGATAAACCTGTTGCCTTGATTACTAATGAATTAAGCAAGATTTTTTGGCATGAGGTAAGTTTTAAAGAAAACGTGTCAGAAGCAAATGAGTGAAGAAAGGGACTATTCAACCATACTGTAACTATGATATGTTAGAAGTGGAAATAACCTGTATCCAGGCCCTGAAGACTTTCACACGATAAGCCTAGAGGGAGTAAAAGAGCTTGACTTGGTGGCAGATGGTGCCCAGGAACCACATCTTCTGGCATCTGTACCCTTGTTAGAGTCTCCTCAGGCTTTCTCCAGGCTTATCCATCAAATTGCCTAAAAGTAATTGTGCATTGATGTGAAACAAAGACTTTAGATATGCTTAACTGCTGAGACTTGTCATCTGAAAATGTCTTGGAAAGCAACCCTCAGTTATGAGCACACCCTGTGAGCTATGTAGAAGTACCTCCAGGAAGAAGAGCCGTCGGAGTGATAGTCACAGATGAGCTGGAGACTAGAAACAAATTTCCATCAGGGAGACCGGAGACCATGTTTCTAATCACTTGGTACCTTTAACCACCCCTCTTGAGTCAGAATTGCCTGCTCAGCTTTTAGATTTTGAAAAATAACAGCCTGTTTTCATTTTAGGACATAGCCCTTTGAATGGGTGTGTTATAAACCATACAGGCTGACACAGGACACAATAGAGTTAGGTCCAAGCAACTTTGAAGACACGCCCCTGGGATCAAACTTAGGAGCTCATTTTACTACCCCCTTTCTTATCCTCTTCCCCTTTCTTCTCGACCAGCAGCTCTTCTCACCTCCATATTTGGATGGAGCAGACAGGAAAGGATTGAGCAAGTGTGACTATGTAGCATCCCCTCAATGAGTCAAGTCACTGAGCCTCGAGTCCCTCCTGGTAGGCAGAGGGAAGCTCTACTACTGGGAGAAAAGAAGAGATTCATGTGTTTATATGTGTTATCAGACAGTTGGAGATATTAGCTTTCGTTTTTTTTCATGTGCCTTTTCCTTTTAAGTATTCCTTAGTGTGTGTATACATTCATGGAAGCATGCATGCACACACACACACAGACACACATCCACGAGTGAGCAGTGCACTGTTTCAGTCAGTGTTGATAAGTTTCACTTTTATTGTCTTCATATTAGTCGATATTTTTAAACAATAGGGCTTCGTATTGACTTACATATAAAGTAGTAATAGAATTTCAAGGGGTTCATTTTCTGCTTGGAAAATATCTATAGTAAACTCTGGTTTGTGCTGAAACAGTCACTCAAGGCACTATAATGGACACCAGAAGGCAGAGTCCTCCCTTCTCCCTCTACTGCTTCCGAAGGTTTCAAGCTCTGCAGAGTTTACCTAATAGAAACACTAAGGGTAAGTCAAAGTCCTCACTATGTTTCTAAGCTTTTCTTTTCGGCTTGAACAAGCAATAGCATCCCTCACCTATACAAGCCATCATTGGGAAATTTTGATACTCACTCCCTTGGGACACCTCTAAAATAATCCATTAGGATGCTGCAATGGCAGCAGGCTCTCAAAGAAGTGGAGTCCTCAGGCATTTCAGAGGATGGATAAGGAACTTGTGAGACTCACCTTATTCCTTTCTTCTCTAAGTGTTCAGTGACCTGTTATGGCAATCACTAGTTGTTCTGCTTCAGGGTTGCTCATGCAAGTAATTGGAGGGAGAACAGAGACTGTAACATAATAGAGGCAAGGCAACAAGCTGGGAATTCATATGTGTGGCTGGGTTTAGTCATAGAGGTCATGAGTACACTCTTGGCTTGGGAATTTGGAGGACCAAATTTGGATTAGCAGGGCAAGTTGTAGTTTGCAGCAAAATCATTACAAAGACATTTGCCAATTCTACTACTAGCTTTTTTTGTTTACCATTGCACATCTCTCTTTAGATACCCAATACTGTCACAGCAGTAAGTCAATATGGCAGGTACCAGTCTTAGAGAAATAGAGTAGAACTCTGTAATCTGAATCACTTCATAAAGTTTTCATTTTTTTCCTTCCTGAAAATCATTCTAGAAATTAGGTAGTTTTTTTTTTTTTTCAATTGTGACCTGTTCCTGAAAGAGCTAAGAAGTATGTTCACAATAGAATTGCTAGAAAATGCAGGTTCTCTATATTCCTATCAAGAATTTTAACTCAAATGACCATAAATGGGATATGAGGATTCCTGTATTAAAGCTTCTTTAAGGTAGTTTTTTGAGATACCAAGTCTTACACATTTCTTTCTCTAGGCTATAGAAGAATAATACTATGTACATATGAGTATTATCTTAAATGGTCCACTCACCTAACACTTCAGTGGCCAGTGATGAGTCATTCATTCATTCATTCATTCATTCATTCATTCATTCAATATAAACTATATATAGGCCCATTAGATGTTGGGGGTACAGAAATGAATCTAACATGGTCCTTAGAAAATAAGCCTACTAAGAGCTAAGAGAGGCATACCAGTGGGACTTTCCATAGAAGAGTGACAGCTTCAGGAAAGAATAGTTGTGAAACGAAACATGTATTGTAATGGTCTTCAGAAGGATTGTGGGATGGACCTGAGTTTCATGGAAAGTATGGGAGTTCTTTGGAAGCTAGAACTAGAACTGACCTCTGGGAAAATATTATTTTTTTGTCTTCTTCCTATCAATGTCTTATCTATGCATCTGCTTTTCTGCCCAAGTACATACAAGAATAATACTAAATTCAAAGCAGAAAAAAAAAAACATATGCAGGGTAGTGCATGCAAGGATATTGTGCTGAATTCTATCTTAGTCTGGTAACAAAGAACCATGAACTGCCCCTGTCTGTGTGGATCACTGTGGCTGCAGACTAGGGTCTCATTTTCTTCCTGGAAGACATGCCTTATCAGTAGACTTGGGCATAGCAGGTCCAGCTCCCTTACCTTAGCGTAGTGGAGCTCTGCAGGGCATCCACATTCATCCCTTTTGAGCAGCTGTAATATCCAGTAATGTTTCTTACAGCTCATCTTTCTCTATCTGTTTGGTAACACTTATAAGTGCTTCCTTAATATACCTGTCCTTAATACATATTGTTCTTGTTCCCTATAACTGCCCCCTTCCATAGAAATCTGAGAATTGTAGGTGTTGAAGTAGGGACAAGTTCTTCCTCCCAGACCCATGCTAACAGAAATAAGACACAGACTCAAAACATATTTACAAATACCTTGGTAATATCAACATGTAGACCTAAGGGTACAGGAAAATCCTGATATTTACTATTGAAGACCCATCAGCAGGTCTTCTCAGAACATGATATAAAGACCTCATGAACAGAAATTTTTAAATTGCATCTTTTAACTTAAGACCCTTAAAAACCCCTGCCAGGTCTTTAGAATTTCGGTCAGATTATGAGGATAGGGAGTATGCATTTTTAAGAAGATCTCCTTGCCTTTACCTTGTAAGCTCCTGCCTTAAAAGACTGAAGCTAACATCAGGACCTCATGAATTTATTCTTCCAAAAGCCAAGTAGATAGAGGAGTATGATTTCTCATACCGACTGCAGATACTCCTCTCTCTGCACCACACACAGCTATGGGTCGCATGATTTCCAAGTGAAACACAGCCTTTACACTGAAAGAGTTGTGACCCACTCGTGCCTTACACCCCGACTCCCTTCCCTGATCTCTCTCTATGCAGCCAAAGAGAAGGACTCTATTTTCAAGATGACTCTTTGGGATCTGAACATTTATATTTGGTATTTCGAATAAACACAGGTCTCAGATTGTCATCTTTATACCCTTTCCCCTGGCAAGCAGTCAATAGTAGAGATAGAGAAACATCTCTCCATGTATCCTAACCCCTAGCAATGGAAGGTTCCAGATATAATCAAGTATGACTTTTGGCAGATCCTGCAGTCCTTTCCATGTCTTTCCCCTAATGTACTTGGCTAGCCTGTTTTAAAATTATTTCCAGCAATGTTGCCTCAGTAACCTTTCCTTGGCAGGTGTTCTGTCTCCTAAATGGGATGGTGAAATATTCTGTCTTTTGTCTTTGCTTGCCTTGTCTTCTCTTTACAAGAACAGAAAAAAATGTTAAGATGCAACAAGGTTACACAAAAAAGATGAGGCTATAATTTCTTTAAATACATTTTTCTTTCTAATGTTGTAGAAAAAGAATATAGAAATTGAGTGAGCATGGAGAAACATTGAGACAATCCCCCTAAACTCAAACTTGCTAGGTTCAAATGATGATTTCAGCCGTTTATCAGTAGAACTTTCTTGAGGTGAACAGTTGCTTAGTCTTCCTTCTTCCTTAATTTCTTTCTTTCTTTCTTTCTTTCTTTCTTTCTTTCTTTCTTTCTTTCTTTCTTTCTTTCTTTCTTTCTTTCTTNTTTCTTTCTTTCTTTCTTTCTTTCTTTCTTTCTTTCTTTCTTTCTTTCTTTCTTTCTTTCTTTCTTTCTTTCTTAATCTCTTTCTTTCTTAATCTCTTTCTTTCTTAATCTCTTTCTTTCTTAATCTCTTTCTTTCTTTCTTTCTTTCTTTCTTTCTTTCTTTCTTTCTTTCTTTCTTTCTTTCTTCCTTAATCTCTTTCTTTCTTTCATAATTTTTAGGTACAAGATACCAAAACCTAACTTCTAGAGGGGTTACGAGGATGCAATAAATTCTTATTTACAAATAAATCTGAACAGTGTTGAGCTAAGAGGAGGTGTTGAAAAGTCAACTATCATTATCCCATATTTTGTTTAAGTAGAAACATATTATTTTTTCCTTTTTGGAACTTCTTTGTCCATATAGCATCTTTTGAAGTTAAAATAAAACTCATCAAATTAAGTAGACAGAAAAGATCTGACCAAGGAAGTATTTTGCAGAGGCCGATAAACTACTATGAATGAACATCAATAATATGGAGTCCCAAACATGCCACGGTTTCCAGCTCTTAAACCACCAAACTCTTTCCAAGTATTGTAAAGTCAGTGTAGACTTGAACCATGTTTTACAAACTTATACTGGTGAATGTATGAAATATTTCTAAAAAATTTCTAAAACCTGAGTTTCATCGTTAAATTCTAATTACTCATAGATTCTTCACTAGATAATTCTAAGGGCAAATGATGGAGCATATACCAGCATTGACCACAGAGTTGTCATTATTTAAATATTAGATAAACCCAATGGATGTTAAGGCAGATGCTGTGGAGGATGCAGACAGAAGTACAGGATATCACCTTAGTGATCTAGGGAGGGGAGGATTCCCTCTGCACCTGTGTGAGGCAGCCATGGGGATAATAAGCCACCATGGTCTATTTAACTCATCTGTGTTTTGATTCTCCCACAGTAGGTCCCTTTGGAGTAAATACTGAGGGCTAAGTAATATATTTGATGAGACAAAAGTCAGTGACAGCCACTCTCCCCCACAGCAAGCAACCCTGAAACAGACAATGTATTCCCAAGGTCATAGTCCCTGGGGTAAAATCAGAGCAGGTTCTATTTTTAAATGTTGGATTTCAGTAGTTAAACCCTACTTTAGATTCCACACATAACTTGGTATTAATGGGAAACGAAGCAAGCTTCAAGTTTCTCTGTGCAAGACTCACTATATGGTCTCAAATAGATGCTAAAAATTGTTTTTGTGTACCCAGGCATTAGGCATTTGCCCTAGTGGGTTAAAGAACTCCTCAAGTGCTAGACCATAATTGCTCCTTCTTGATTCACTTTCACCTTTACACTCAAAGAGATATGTAGGAAATGAAAAAATAGCATATGGAAAAGTAAAATCACTGAATACTCATAATCTTCTCAATGCCAACACCTTTATATTTTTAAATCTTTATTTCTATAATATTGCAATCATAATATGTTTGATTCATTCTATAGAAGAGATTCAGAGGTATAGAATGTTACACAGTCAGAAACTAGTTGGTCAATGTTCAAACATTTTTTTTTCCAGTTCCCATCCTTTCCATCACAGCCTCTCTCCCCTGCAAATCATCCAGGCTGAAAAGAATAATAGGAAGGAGAGGAAATGAGCCAAACTCCTCCCATATGCAAGAGTCCTTTTGCCTATGGTACACCAAGGTTGAGTGCTTTCTAGTGCAGACCGTGTAAAATTAAAACAGCAAATAAAAACAATGCCTAAGGACCACTTGTATGATGGCTTCGTGATACTTCTGTGCTCATGAAGTGATGCAGAGAAGCTCAGTAATGAAGAGATGATCTTAGTTGTACTACTGGACAAATAGAGATTGTAGGCACTGCATTCCTGATAGTTCATGATTATCTAGAAGCACATATTTTCATCTTTGTAATCAGGAAGAGACTGACATATACATGCAAATTTTGAGAATTTATCTATTGTATTCTCACTGATACATTAGCACATGAAATGGGCCATTAAGTAAAATAAGAGGTATCTACCTTAAAGAAGGTTATTATTTTCAAATGGTTAAGAATCCCAAGAAACTGGGAGTTTTTCTGGGGACTCTAAAGCAATGGTTGTCAACCTGGGTTTATAACCACTTTTGCTGGTCAAAGAAACCCTTCAGTGGGGTCACCTAAGACCATCAGAAAACACAAATATTTACATCAAAATAGATCACAGTAGCAAAATTAAAGTTATGAACTACCAAAAAAAATTTATGATTGAGAGTCACTAAAATATGAGGAACTATATTACAAGGTGGCAGTATTTGGAAGACTGAGAACCACTGCTCTAAAGCAACAAGCACTCCATAGTAAGTTCTAGTTTTTGATATGAAGGAAGCAACAGCAAACATGTCCTGTATTCTCAAATCCCTGGGTGCTTAGAACAGAGAGAATCAGCATCTTGTTTGTTTTATTAATTTAATTTTTTTTAATTATTCACTTTAAATCCTGCTTGCTGCCCCATCCCAGACACCCCCTCCCATATCCTTTCCTCCCATGCCCCCTCTCTTTCCCCTCTGAGCAAGTGGAACCCCATGGGTATCCTACCCACCATGGCACTTCAAGTCTCTGTGAGCCTAAGAGCTTCCTCTCCCACTGAGACCAGACAAGGCTGCCCAGCTAGAAGAACACATCCCACGTAAAGGCAACAGATTTGGGGATAGCTGCCACTCCAGTTGTTTGGGGCTCACATGAATGTCAAGCTGCACATCTGCTACATATGAGTAAGGAGGCCTAGGTTCAGCCTGTGCATGTTCTTTGGTTGGTGGTTCAGACTCAGAAAGCCCAAGGGTTCAGGTTAGTGGACTATGTTGGTCTTCCTGTGGAGTTCCCATTCCGTTCGGGGCCTACAATCCTTCCTCATCTTCTTCCATAAGAATCCTCAAGCTCCATCCGCTGTTTGGCTGTGTGGGTATCTATTTGAGTCAGCTGCTGGGTGGAGCCTCTCTGAGGACAGCCTGCTCCTGTCTGTAAGCATAACAGAGTATCATGAGTAGTGTTAGGGATTGCTGTTTGCCCATGGGATGACTCTCAATTTGGGCCAGACATTGGTTAGCCATTCCCTCAGTCTCTGCTCTATCCTCTGTGCCTGCGTTTCTTGGAGACAGGATAAATTTTGGGTTAAAAGTATTGTGGGTGGGTTGGTTTCTCTATTGCTTCACTGGCTACATGAGGCAGCCTCTTCAGGTTTCATATACCCAATGTAATGCGTCACAACTAAGGTCACCCCCATGGTTTCTTGGGTCTCTGTTTTGTTCTGAAGATAATCCCTACCTCATCATCCCAGTTGCAGATTTCCATTCACTTTCATGGCCATCTAACCATCTCTCCTGAGCCTCCCCACACCTATCCTGAACACTCCATGCCCCTCACCATCCCCTCCCTCTTAGTTCCCTCCTTCCATCTGCCTCTTATGACTTTTATTCTCCCTTTGTAGTGAAATTCAAGCTTCCTGTCTTGGGCCTTCCTTCTTGTTTAGCTTCTGTAGGTCTGTGAAGTATAGCATGATACCTGTATTTTATTGCTAAATTCTACTTACAAGTAAGTTTATTCTGTGCCCATCCTTTTGGTTACCTCACTCAGGATGATATTCTCAAGTTCCATCCATTTGCCTGAAAAAATTTATGATATCTTGGTTTTTAATAGCTGAATAGTATTCCATTATATATATGTACCACAAACAAACTTGCTCAACTATGCTCATAACAGCTTTATTCATAATAGCCAGAAACTGGAAACAACCTAGATGTCCCCCAGCTGAGGAGTGGGTGAAGAAAATGTGGTACATCTACACAAGGGAGTCAGCATGTTAAGAAGCTTTACAAATGCCATTTACCATGAGAAAAGAGACGTTTTTGACTATCACAATGTGTCCATCAAAAGGCTTAAGGTGTGTTCAGAGGAAACATCCAATGGCAGAGGAAACTTTACTGGTGTTCAATGATTTCGGCTCTGAGGCTATTTTGCAGACATGCTTAGAACAGATGCCTATGGAAAATGATCTATGTTCTAGAGGGCAGCTGGTCCAAGTGCAACTTGCCATTTCATGCTTTATATAAGTCAATTTCTTGCTGGGAGCTTTCCTTGTAGTCCCCAAACCAATGAATCGTGCCTGCCTCATTTTGTTTTATTCTGTTTCGTGTTTCTGTAAACCAAATGAAAGTGCATGGATAGTGCCATATATTTGCATAACCCTTTCTAGTTTACAAAGCAGTGCTTATCACTTGTAAGACAAAGGTAAAGTTCCCGCCACCCTGCCATCTCCTCTTCTTCCAGCAATGAATCATCATTTCTTTTATATCCAGCTTCCTGTGATCTCTTTTGCTCCTGTTGCAATAATACCGGGTCCCTGCTGCCTTGCTCTCTGTATACTATGTGTGTTGTACACCTTCTGGTTCTGCCTCCCGACTCTTCTAATCCTGAAAGAGTTTGACATATATAATAAATGAAACTAGCTTATTCATTGGAACCCTATTTTTACTATAATGACAGAGAGTTCTGTATTATATATAAGGTAAAATCCGAATTTTGTATTCGAGGCCACAACTGATGAAGCATTGCACACCAGGTGGCTCTATGCCTTATTCCTGAACAGGTCTTACATTTTCTAACATTAGGATCTTTGTTCAGGTGATCATCATTGAGCAGTGTCCCACTTTCTCTTCTCAGTGTGCATGATCCTTGACTGCATTATGCTGGCAGCTCTGTTATCTAAAAGACCAGCAATTTGTGCTTCTTATTGGAGCCAACATCTAGTACTGATAGGAGCTCACTAAGTATCAACCTGAAGAAAAAAATAAGATACTTATACATGGTTGATTAACTAATTGGTTCTTATTCTCTGTAATATTTTACTAGTCTATGAATTTTGGAAATTTCAGAAATTTACAGTTCCTTCTGTGATAACACATAATCCTACATATCTGTGACATTATGAATACCTGTCAAATTCTTCAGTTCCATTGCAATGACTATCGAGATGAAATTCATCTTATTATTAGTGGGCCCATGAGTCATTCTCCATCATTGAGCTCCTAATGCACTGAGAACCATTCTTAGGATTCTGGAGAACTGTTCTACTCTCTTCTGTAACTGTTCCACTGTGAGCAGGACTTACTGTTCTCACAGAGGCCCTAAGTTTGTCTTCAACACATCGAATGTCTCTCTACTACTTGGAACTTAGATCCAAGGCACCTGAGATATTTTGGCTTCCAAGGACATCTGCATCCAAGTGGATATACTCATACACATACAAATACTTCAAACTATTTTTTTTTAAAAAAAACAGCTTTAATGCTCATTATTTTATAATTATCTTTTTATATACAATAAGGTATAATAAATATATTTTGTGTACTTGAAAGTACTATTCTAGCTTTACATGTAAAGTAAGAGAACTAAAATTGTGATTATAGATTACAAAACTCTATTGTTTGAACACACATAGATTTTGAAAATCAGAATGTTAACTTGAACCCAAATCTTCATATAGCAGTCTATACAGTTAGTAAACAAAAGTGAGAGTCTACTTCTATGAGTTTTATCCAAGTAATATATCTCCTCCCCTTTCCTCAAATCAACATTGCTAATCACTCAGAAATAATTCTTCAATATTAAGTAGTTTTATCTCCATTAAAAAAGCCATGGCCTGTTAGACAATGGTCCAGCACCTTAAAATGACCTATACAATGCTAGTTGAGGAGAGGCATGCTTGTCCATATACACAGAATGGCTCTACAGCTCCATGCTGCGACACATGCTGTAGAAGATTCTGTTTCCTCTGCATTCTCCTGCCTTGGAGGTTTGCCTCAGGCTCAGTGGCTGGGCAGTTAGTTTAGTTCATGGTTCAGAAGCAAGTTCCTGTTGTCACCTTCTTCTGCTATACAGGCCTGAGGGAGACTATAGTTTCAGTGAGGTTCACTTAAACTGTGTAGTGCAGTTACTATTGTAAAAGAATCACTGTTGAACAGAACCCACGCGATGATTTCTTCCTATATGTATAAACATTTTAACCACTTGCGGGGGGGTAGGGGTGGAAATCTTGATATTTCTTGACAGACATGCAGCACCTCTCATGAAAGAGAAGCAGAAGTTTGACAGGCTGTGAAATGGAAGGCAATGCTGTCTCATTAGAGTTAATTTTAAGTTACTTTTAAATGATGCTTTGTCATGCATCTAAATAACTCAAGTGGGATCAAGGAATGTGTTTATCATATTGCTTTGAATGTTTTTTTCCTTGCTCCCCTAAATATAACCTTTCTCAGAATTGCAAAAGGAGAAAAAAAATTAGCCTCCTTCCCTCCAGGAGATTGTGAGTGTAATCAGGGATTTAATGGCATTTTCCCCATTGCAACCTGTCCCTTTCTGTTACCAGGAGCAACTCTGAGGAAAGAGTGTAGAAAGTCACTGCTGTGACTGTTTCCCTCTTCTCTACAGCTTGCTCTGCCTCGGCCCTTTTATATATAAGTCTTAGAAAAGAAAACAACATATCAGTAGCAGAGAAGGGAACCAGTGGATCAGGCTGCTTTAGTTCCAGTTTTGGCCCTGTCACATGATAGCCATATGACCTAAGTCAAGGTGTATGCTCTATCTGAGGCATACCTAAAAACAAAACATACAAAACAAAGCAAAACAAATCTCTTACTGAGATATAAGTTATATAAGGATAGAAGGTATAGCCATATACCCAATAGCTTATATGTTTGAAGTGCACAATTATATAACCCATAACCAGTTTAAATTTTTTGTCACCCCTCCAAAGACCTGTAGCCATTAACAGCTACTCTCCACTCCTATTTCCCCTCTCTCGTGACAGACAATGATTATTACATTTTCTTTCTCTGTGGGTTTGCCTCTCCTGGATATTTCACATGAGCTCAGTCATAAAGTAATACTTGGCCCTTGCAGCTGTGCTTGCACAACCCATCTATGTTAGAGCATTAAGGAAACTTAGAGATGATGATGAAAACTGTACTATTTTATGGGCATATTGTATGATTTTGGCCATTTACAGACTGATGGACATTTGGGTTGTTTCTATGGGGGCTATTATAAAGAATTCTTTTTATGTATATTTGTGAAATTTTGTGCAGATATATTTTCATTTTTTCTCATGCACACAGCAAGGAATGAAAATGCTAGGTCATATTATATATTTAGGTTCAGCATTGAGGTTGTTCTTAAAATCAAATGCATCATTTCACATTTCTAGCAGAAGTATATTAACCCTCAGTGTCTCTACATTCTTGCTAACACTCATAATCACTTGTAATTTTTTTATCATCATCTTTGTTGATGATGTGGTATTTCATGATTCTTTTCCTTTGCTTGCTTGATTTGGTCTTACTTCCTAAACTTCATGTTTTAGGCAGGTCTGATTGACAGAAGAAATAGTATATAGTACAAAAAGCATTCATCTACCACTTTTAACCCAACACAGGTGCAACTTCCTCCTCTATTAACATCTGACATGACTACAGTAATATATGAGTTTGCTGGGGTAACCATAAATTACTAAAATGCAGTTGGGTTTACATGGGAGAAATCCACCCTCCCAGGATTCTGGGGGCTTTATAAACAAAGTACTCACACAGTCAAAAGCCTTTTGATGACTCTAGGATATATTCTTTTGGCCATTTCTAGGTCCTGGTAGGTCAGTGGTCCTTAGCTTCTCTTAGTCTGTGGCTGCTTCGCTCCAGTTTCTGCGTTTTGTATATATACCTGGTCATTTCCCTACTCTGTGGCTCTTCATCTTATAACTTTTTCACAATTATGTCTGTCCTTGTATTCATGCACACCCTAATTCAACATAACTTCATCTTAATTGCATCTACAAGAGTCCTTTTTTAAAAAAGAAAACCACATTTATTATCTCTCAAATTAGAATTTCATCAGATCTTCCTGTGGGATATAATTCAGCCCACACTTCTAATTAATGAACGGATATTGCTGAATTAATAATAGTAGCAATGATTATTAACTGAGGTTCAAAGTTCAGTCAGATGTCACTAGATTTTTAGCTAACGTGCTGTTCTTCAGGATCCCAGCAAGATACCACCTCATATTTGCTCTGGCTAACTTAAGCTGCTCATGTTTAGCAGCTTCCTTATATCTTTCTTAACTTTGAATGACCTTGATAGTTTTGATGCTGATCAGTTACACTGCAGGATGATCCTCCCTTTTGAAGTTTATCTGATTTTTTTTCATTATTTGTGATGTTATTAGATTGGAGGTAAGAACATGCTGCCATTATTAGGCATTATAGAGCGATACCTACTCATGTTAGCCACCTTTTCATTTCTGTGGCCAAATAGTCTCATTGCTGTGAGAAAGCTAACATGTGAAAAGAAATAGCTTATCTTGGTGAATAGTTTCAGAAGCTCCAGCCATTGCTGAAGAGCATGTCTCCTTTTGGGCTATAGAGGAAGGATCTACCATTGCAGGAACCCGGTAAAAGAATTCTGCTCACTTCACAATTCCTGTGGAAGTAAAGAGAAGAAGACAGAGGGTAAAGATTCCAATATATTTTTCAAGATTATGCCCCAGAGAACTAATTTCCTTCTACTGCTCTCCTCCTTAAAGGTCCTACCAATTCCCTGTACTCCTAGAGAGTTGTGACCATGATTGTGACATATGAACCTTGAAGATAATTTAAATTCCAATACACACAGTTCTTTCAGCATCACATATCACCTGTTCAAGAGATTATTTGTTAGTTTTTCCACTGAGAAACTCCTTATGTTCTCGTTCTCTCCCTCCCTCCCTCCCTCCTTCCCTCCCTCTCTCTCTTCTTCTTTGGGGAAATGACATACAGATTATAAGTGCATAGACATTTTCCTCATCTGTTCTGTTACCATGTTTTCTTTACCAACTAGGTCTATTGATACTACCTACCAGTTGACACAAGTGTGGTTCAGTGTTAGGGTTAATTTATATAAAGTTCTAAACATGATATCTTTACATAGTATCAATTTAATAAATATTGACAGTTATTAGCACTAAGAAACTCACTGTGAAAGTCATTATCACTCCTTGCTTTCTATAATAATAGGTCTGCATGTGCCTGTCCTTGGTTTGGCCTAAAAATTTCCTTGAGAGTAGACCTATATTAATTGCTGTAGTTATATAATATCTAATCATATTCAGGATAAAGTGACTGTTCATTTTTTAAACAGACACACACAAAAATACATAGATAATAAGTAAATTTATTATAACTACATAGGCAAATTTGTATACAATTCCTCTTCCTAGCATTATTTTCTTTCATTTGGTGTGGCTTTGCTAAAATAGAAAAAAAATGATGTAACTGGACTTGGATAAGTCACCATGAAAATCAAAATAGTTCTCGAAAAACGAAAAGAAAAAAAAAAAGTCAGTACAGTTTCCTCCCTAAAATTGGGAATAAAATACCCATGAAAGAAGTAGCAGAGACAAAGTTTGGAGCTAAGACGAAAGGATGGACCATCCAGAGACTGCCCCACCCAGGGGTCCATCCCATAATCAACCACCAAACGCAGACACTATTGCATATGCCAGCAAGATCTTGCTGAAAGGACACCGATATAGCTATCTTGGTGAGGCTATGCCAATGCCTGGCAAATATAGAAGTGGATGCCCACAGTCATCTACAGGATAGAACACAGAGACCCCAATGGAGGAGCTAGAGAAATTACCCAAGGAACTGAAGGGGTTTGCAACCCTATAGGTGGAACAACAATATGAACTAACCAGTACCGCCAGATCTCGTGTCTCTAGCTTCATATGTAACAGAAGATGGCCTAGTTGGCCATCATTAGGAAGAGAGGCTCCGCTTATCCGCTTTAGCCCAGAAACTTAGAATACCCAAGATACATCTTGCAAAACACAAGAAAACCAAGAAGAAGGAAGACCATCGTGTGGATACTTCATTCCTCCTTAGAATAAAGAACAAAATACCTATGAAAGGATATAGATACAGAGACAAACTTTAGAACTAAGATGAAAGGATGGACTATTCAGAGACTACCCCATCTGGGGGTCAATCCCATCATCAGCCACCAAACCCAGATACTAATGCACATGCCAGCAAGATTCT
>NC_034590.1:160361057-160388471 GCF_900095145.1 Mus pahari | reverse complement strand
GGGAGGCAGAGGCAGGTGGATTTCTGAGTTTGAGGCCAGCCTGGTCTACAAAGTGAGTTCCAGGACAGCCAGGGCTATACGGAGAAACCCTGTCTCAAAAAACAAAAAAACAAACAAACAAACAAAAAGAAATGTAAATGAAGAAAATATCTAATAAAATAAGTTTAAAAAAGGAAAAAAAAATCAAAATAGTTCTTATTGATGACTACAGCTCCAAAATACTTTTGAATGCTCATATGTCTAAATTATAATTTATGTCTCTAGTAGTCTAAGTCACATCTTCAACTTCCAAGTTCACCTTAGAGGCATTTCTGCCTTAAATAATCAGTCATAAGCAATCTGGAGTCATGGACATGAGTGGGAAGTGGTCCTTGTTCTCAACCCTCATTAACCTTGCTCTCCAATGTTTGAGACTGAAATAAATAATGTTAATATGAGCTAAAATGAAAACATAACTAAAGCTTTCTGATAATGCACAAAAGGAGATGCTTAACTCTGACCATGATTATCACAGAAGGCTGTACAGATATGTAACATTTCATCTGACTTTTAAAAGATGGGGAACATCTCAGTATGTAGAAGGAGAAGTCAAATTGCACATTCTAGGAAGTTTGTGAGCAATGGCATACATACAAATAATGAAAGCAGCAATTATAAGAAATTATCTATTAAGAAATCATTTACAAGGGTTCTAAAGTTGTCTAGACCTATACATGTTTAAACTGCTTAGCTAATCATTATAACAATTTAGACATTATTATCACTCATATGACTAGAAAAGTGATAAAATTGAGCAATGCTAACTAATATGTATAGAATTAGGGTAAAGTCATGATTGAAAGCAATAGTTACGAAGGTGAGATTTCCTATGGCATGAAGCTGAAAGCTAATTTGGATCCAGAGTGCAGAGGGTTTCACCTGCCAGCTTTGGAAGGTACTGTGGGTTACTGAACTGGGATGAACAATGTTGTATATCTAAGCAGCGTTGTTTAGATAAGCTGCATCATAGTATGAACAGATTCCCATGGTGCTGTTGGGAAGAAACGTATTATGCCTAGTTAGTATAAATGAGTTTAGAGGAATATCAGTGTGAGAAAGTCCTTGTTGAAATGAGAATAAGACAAAGAAGTGAAAACTTTAACATACTTTCCAGTCTTCTGACATTATCATGTAAGTTAAGCATACAAAAATTCATGCAGATTGAATAAGTACTCAAGTAGACGTAACCATGGCAGTCTTCATGTGCTTACACAACCCCATAGACTTCACCTTAAGGAATAAACTAGTGGAGTTTAGAAGGGGTGGGTACATCAGAAGCAAGTAAGAGATATTCTTTAAACTTGCTTTAACACTAAAAATAACATACTGAAATTATCAGCAAACTTGTAGTGGCATAGACAAGTCACAGTTATCACTTACAGTCATTCACAGTGAGCTAATAAGCTATAATCCTGTACTGTTACACTTGGCATCTTCCCTAACACTGTCTTGAGTCAATTAGACCGTTACCATGGAGGAAGTGTGCAGGAAGTAGGATAGAGGAGTCAGTAGTAAGAAAACTTTTTAATCATAATATGTAGAATAGAGGGATGAAGAAGGCTATGGATATAAGGAAAATCTGGAGTGGTTCAGTCGATTACAGGATGTGAGGGAATCAGTAACAAAGGACAATCATGACTTCTTTTTATTATACTTGTAAATGATGCTGGCAGGAGTGAGAACTTAGGACAATTTATAATTATATATCATAGCACTAGAGACACAAGTGTTAGACTCTGGAAATATCTACACTCTCCTTAAGCTGCCTGGCTCATCCCTCTACATTAAAAAAAAAAGGTTGTGAGAAAAATATGTAATATTCATTTCTTTATGAGTGAATAGAATTGAGGCCCAAACTGAAGTCTAATGTCTTCCTATCAACATGTGCCAAAATCACCAGTTATAAATCTCTAGAACTGCCAGCCATCTGAGAGAGAGAGAGAGAGAGAGAGAGAGAGAGAGAGAGAGAGAGAGAGAGAGACAGAGACAGAGAGAGAGAGAGAGAGAGAGAGAGAGAGAGAGAGAGAGGAAGATGAGGAGGAGGAAGAGGAGGAGGAGGAGGAGGAGGTAGAAGAGGGAGGGAGAGAATAAGAGTTACAGTGACTATGAGCAACAGGAACATGCCCTCAAATGCAAAGGAATATGCAATCAAGAACAAGAAAAGAAATTAAAAGGAGAGACAAGGTCATCCAAGATGGACTTTCTCCTTAACAATTTTGTAGTTTAACCATCAGGGCAATGGCATGTCCAGCACTATGGGACGAATAAAATTCATATAGAATCACCTTTTGAATAAATCTTTTCTTCATTTAAGATGTCTATCCCTTTCTAACCACTACATATTCTCAAACACATTCTCTCTTCCTTGCTCTCCACTGACTTGAGACAAGCATCTTGAGGAGGAACACATCTGTCAGTTAATAAGGTCTTTTCAACAGCCCATACTTTGCATTCATTAGAGAGAAAAGGGGGTCTGGAAAGTATGGCATTGATGGTGTGAATCACTATGACTGAGAGACAGAGATAAAATGTCTGTATCCATGGTGATGACTCCTTCCTATGTGAAGTTGAGGCAGTCACATGACCAACTCTTTTATCCATAAAAATGCAAATGATGGTATAAACCTACTTTACTAGGCATTTATGGAGGCTTATGGCAACATACTTTTAAAATTGAAAGCTCAA
The DNA here is from genome assembly GCF_900095145.1 of Mus pahari. Taxonomy (NCBI): domain Eukaryota; kingdom Metazoa; phylum Chordata; class Mammalia; order Rodentia; family Muridae; genus Mus; species Mus pahari. The sequence continues at coordinate 160,385,747 of NC_034590.1, read as the reverse complement.
TGTAAATAGCATTGCACTGTAAGTTGTTAATGTGCCCCAAGTCCTTTCATATAGACATTAAAGCATTCTTAATTTAGTCTAAACAAATTCAAACTTTGCAAGAATTTTAGTGGAAGCTGGTCTGAATATTGCTGTATATGTGCATTCTTTTGCATATAAATTATATATATATATTTCATATTATATATATATATATGTATATATATATATATATATATATATATATTATGAAAACTATAAAATGAATTGAAGCCTGTGAGAACCAGTGAAGTATGCATGTCATGTCACCTGCTATTGCCAATTCTATATGACTTTAGCCCTACAGTTCAGGAGACATCTCTGTGAATGGCTGGCCTTTGATTTTTTTAAAAAAAGGAGTAATGATTCCCTCCCAGGTCATGATGAAATTTAAGTCTTGTTGACAGCTATAGACGTCCTAAGAATATTCTTTCACCAGTGAGAGAACTTAATAAAGGTTAGTAAGCATTATTGCTAGCACAATTTTTCTTATTTTAATGATAAGCAATTTATGTAAGCAAATTGCACATGAATTGGAACTATTCTATGAAAATTGGGAGGTTTGGTCAATCCCTTCTAGACATGCTAAATTGGTTTCTTAAGTATTTCAATTCATCCACCTACCTGAGAGTTATTTTTATTTTAGATTACTTCTTGACACAGCTTTGATAAGTTACTAAGATCGATTTGTTCTTGTTTCCTAGTAATTATCTGATTTTCTAAGTTTGGAATAAAATTATTCTAAAAACCACCTTATATTTCCTTTAATTCAAAGATCAGTCACTATGTCTTTAACGTTGTTTCCAGAGTTGTTCTTATTAACTGCATTGTCTTGTTACTGTTTTCAGTTTTGAAAGAATAGGAGATTGAATCCAGGATAGGTTGTTTGTTTGTTTGTTTTTTCCCCAGTTAAACAGTATGACACTGAACTGCATGCCCTGGACCCTTTACATTTTCACTTATAAGTCGTATAAAACCAAAGAAGAAATAAAAAGAAGGAAGGGGGTAAGAAAGGAAAGACGGGAGGAAGAGAAAATCTACCTTTAACTATGTTTCTTCACTAATAAATGAAAGCATCTATTTTTACTTATTAATTTCTATTGTCATTAGTACTTATTTTCTTTTGCTTTCTTTCATATAGATGCTTTCTTTACTTCCTAAATTTGGTGCTTAGACTTGTGAATTTCAACTTACCTTCCTTTTCTAATTAAAAACGTATTTCAGCCCACAGGTTTTTTTTTTTTTTTTCTCAACGTTGCTTTCATTTCATACCATAATATTTTTAAAATAAAGCATTTTTGCTATTAATTAGTTTTAAATTCTTTGAATTGTATTTTTTTGTTATTGACATGAATTATTTAGAGAACATTAGTTTGAATTTTGCAGTAGTTATTTCTTTTATTATTTATTCAATGATGAATAACTATAATTACCTTTACAAAAACCATTTTCATAAGTAAGAAATTGGTAAGTGGCTCGGGATACAGTTCATGCCACTGATAGCTTCAACTAGGATTTTGGAATGGCTGGGCAAAATGGAGGATATAAGACAACTTGTGTTCTGTAACATGTCTGGAGGTCTATGGTAGGACGGTTCTCTGTTCCCACAGAGATTCCCCTGGGGCGCTTTTGCTTCTCTAAGATGGTAGTTTTAAAGTTAGAAGTGTCAGATCTATAACAAGTGGCAACTATAATAGAAATTAATAAACACAAATACCCATGTTTTATTTATTAGTGAAGAAATATTTAAAGGTAAACTTTTTTCTCTTCCTGCTCTCCTCTTCCTTCCTTCCTTCCTTCCTTCCTTCCTTCCTTCCTTCCTTCCTTCCTTCCTTCCTTCCTTCCTTCCTTCCTTCCTTCCTTCNTTCCTTCCTTCCTTCCTTCCAACAAGCACAAGAAAGAATCTACATCTCCAATTGTCTGGCTTCAAAGTTTCAAATATATTACTCTGTACCACATTCTACTGGTCAGGTAAGGCATCAGTTCAAAGTCAGTGGGAGGAAACTTAGTTCTCCCATTCAGTGCAAAGGATAAGAAGGCAAAGATGCTAAGAAGATCCTAAGTACCAAGCCCCGTCCAGAGCTCCTTTCCTGTCACTGCATGCACTCAGCTCAAGTACTGCCAGGCACATACTGTCCTTTTCATCATGTTCAATCCCAACTGCCAGCTCTCTGGAGACTGATATTCTAGAAATAAACACATGTGATGTGTAGCATGGAACACAGTCAATATGTACAGAATCAATATGCAGGGTGGTGCAAAGTGTGGAGTATAGAGTTAATATATAGGGTAGTACAGACTACATATGTAGCTTGGTACAGTCAAATTATACAGTGGTTCGGAGTCCATATGTAGAGTGATGCAAAACCCATGTAAACCTCAAATGCTGCTGCTTGGAAAATCTAAGTATATGAAAGAGTTGTGTACTTGTATTTGTACCTAAGAAGAGGGTACTTGGTACTAAAAACTGAGCCAGTCTCCTGGGCCTAGTGAAGCCATGGCTGTTTGAAAAGACTGTCATTGCCACCTTGCTAGGCTAGGCTAGTTCCTTACTACAGTTCTCTCTCTCTCTCTCTCTCTCTCTCTCTCTCTCTCTCTCTCACCTCTCTCAAGTCTCCTCTAGATTCTGATACTGCCACCCTTATTTCCTCCTCCTTCTTTATCCCTCCCTTGTCTCCCTCTTCTTCCATCTCCCACAATCATCCTTTTCCCCCCTCAATTCAGGACTTATCCACCCCCTTATCTTCATTCTTTCTGTGCTCCATAAGATCTGTAGGTTTTATCATATACATTGTGACCTTTTGGGTTAGTATCCACTTATTACTGAGTATATACCATTTGTGTTCTTTTGTGTCTGGGTTACCTCACTCAGGATGATATTTTCTAGTTCAATGCATTTGCTTGTGTATTTCATGAAATCACTGTTTTTTTATCTCTGTGTAGTATTCCACTGTGTATATGTACCACATTTTCTATATCCATTCTTCTGTTGAGGGATATCTGGGTTGTTTTTAGCTTCTGGCTATTATAAATAGTGCTGCTATGAACATACTGGAGCATGTGTCCTTGTTATATGTTTGGGCATTTTTGGGTATATGCCCAGGAGTAGTATAGCTGGGTCCTCAGGTAGTACTATGTCCAATTTTCTGAGGAACTGCCAGATTGATTTCCACAGTGGACATACCAGCTTGAAATCCCACCAACAATGTAGGAGTCTTCTTTCTCCACATCTTCCCAACATCTGTGGTCACCTGTTTTTGACCTTAGCCATTCTGACTAGTGTGAGGTAGGATCTCAGGGTTGTTTTAAGTTGCATTTCCATGATGACTCAGGATGTTGAACATTTCTTTAAGTGTTTCCCAGCCATTCGAGAATCCTCAGTTGAGAATTCTCTATTATCTCTGTACTCCATTTTTAATAAGGTTGTTTGGTTCTCTGGTTGCTGTCTTCTTGAGTTCTTTGTATATTTTGGATGCTACGCCTCTATAGAATGTCGGGTTGATAAATATCTTTTCCAAATCTGTGGGTTGCTGTTTTGTTCTACTGAGAGTATCCCTTGCTTTACAGAAGCTTTGCAATTTCATGAGGTCCCATTTGTCAATGGATGCTCTTAATTGATTGGTGTTCTGTTCAGCAAGATTTTCCCTGTGCCCAATTATTTGAAGCTCTTCCCCACTTTCTCTTCTAAAATACCTTTGTGTGACTCTAACCACAAAGATGGAGGTCCTTGATCTACTTGTAATTTAACTTTGTGCAAGGAGATAGGTATGGATCAGTTTGTGTTCTTCTACATGCTGACCACCAATTGAACCAGCACCATTTGGTGAAAATGTTGTCTTTTTTTCCCCACTGAATGGTTTTAGCTTCTTTGTCAAAGAAAAAGTGAGCATAGCTCACTTCTGGTTCATTTCTGGGTTTTCAATTCTATTCCATTGATCTACTTGACCATCTCTGTACCCATACCATGCAGTTTTTATCACTATTGCTCTATAGTATAGCTTGCGGTCAGGAATGGTGATTCCCCCAGAAGTTTTTTTATTATTGAAAATAGTTTTTACTATCCTAGGTTTTTTGTTATTACAAATGAATTTGAGAATTACTCTTTCTAACTCTATGAAGAATTGAGTTGGAATTTTGATGGAGATTGCATTCAATCTGTAGATTGCTTGTGACAAGATAGCCACATTTACTACATTAATCCTGCCAATCCATGAGCATAGGAGATCTTTCCACCTTCTGAGATCTTTGATTTCTTTCTTCAGAGACTTGAATTTTTTGTCATACAGAACTTTCACTTGCTTGGTTAGAGTCACAAAAAGGTATTTTATATTATTTGTGACTCTTATGAAGGGTGTCATTTCCCTAATTTCTTTCTCATCCCTTTTATCCTTTGAGTAGAGGAAACCTAAGGATTTCTTTGAGTTAGTTTTATAACCAGTCACTTTGATGAAGTTGTTTATCAGCAGTAGGAGCTCTCTGGTAGAATTTTTGGGGTCACTTATGTATACTATCATATCATCTGCAAATAGTGATAACTTGATTTCTTCCTTCCAAATTTGTATCCCTTTCATCTCTTTATGTTGTCTAATTGCTCTGGCTAGAACGTTGAGTACTATATTGAATAGGTAGGTAGAGGGTGACACCTTTGTCTACTCCCTGATTTTAATGTGATTGCTTTGAGTTTCTCCCCATTTAGTTTGATATTGGATATTGGTTTGCCTTATATTACTTTTATTATATTAAGGTATGCACATTTAATTCTTGATCTATCCAATACTTTTAACATAAATGGGTGCTGTATTTTGTCAAAGGCTTTGACCATACCTAATGAGGTGATCATGTGTTTTGTTTTGTTTTGTTTTTTCCTTTGAGTTTGTTTATATAGTGAAATACCTTGATGGATTTCTGTACATTGAACAATCCCTGCATTTCTGGGATGAAGCCTACTTGATCATGATAGATGATCATTTTAATATGTTCTTGGATTTGACTTATGAGAATTTTATTGAGTTTTTTTTTTGCATCGATATTCATAAGGGAAATTGTTCTGTATCTCTCTTTCTTTGTTGGATCTTTTTGTGGTTTAGGTATCAGTGTAACTGTGGCTTCATAGAAATAATTGAGTAGTGTTCCTTCTGTTTTTGTTTTGTGTAATAGCTTAAAGAGTTTTGGTATTAGATCTTCTTTGAAGGTCTGATAGAATTCTGTACTAAAATCGTCTGGCCCTGGGATCTTTTTGGTTGGGAGACTTTTAATGACTGAGTCTATTTCCTTTGGGATTACGAGCTGTTTAGATGGTTTATCTGATCCTGATATAACGTTGGTACCTGGTATCTGTCTAGATAATCATCCATTTCACTCAGGTTTGCTAGTTTTATTAAGTACAGACTTTTGTGATAGGATATGATTTTTTTTTATTTCCTCAGTTTCTGTTGTTATGTCTCCCTTTTCATTCCTGATTTTGTTAATTTGGATACTGTCTCTGTGCAACTCTTGTTAGTCTGGCTAAGGGTTTGTCTATCTTGTTGATTTTCTCAGAGAACCAGCTCCTAGTTTTGTTGGTTCTTTGTATAGTTCTTTTTGTTTCTACTTGGTTAATTTCAGCCCAGTGTTTGATTATTTCCTGCCATCTACTCCTCTTGGGTGTATTCGCTTCTTTTTATTCTAGAGCTTTCAGATGAGCTGTTAAGCTGCTAGTATATACTCTTCCAGTTTCTTTTTGGAGGCACTTAGAGCTATGAGTTTTCTTCTTAGCACTGCATTCATTGTGTCCCATAAGTTTGCGTATGTTGTGTCTTCATCTTCATTGAATTTTAAAATATCTTTAATTTCTTTCTTTAATTCTTCCCTGACCAAGTTATCATTAAGTAGATAGTTGTTCAGCATTCACATGTATGTGGGCTTTCTTTTGTTTTCATTGCTGTTGAAGATCAGCCTTTGTCCGTGGTGGTCCAATAGAACACATGGGATTAATTCAGTGTTCTTATATCTGTTGAGGTGTGTTTTGTGTCTGAGTATACTGTTGATTTTTGAGAAGGTACCATGAGGTGCTGAGAAGAAGGTATATTCTTTTGTTTTTGAAATGTTCTGTAAATATCTATTAAATCCATTTGTTTCATAACTTATTTTAGTTCTACTGTGTCTTTATTTAGTTTCTTTTTCCATGATCTATTCATTGGTGACAGTGAGGTGTTGAAATCTCCTACTATTATTGTGTAAGGTTCCATGTGTTTTGAGCTTTAGAAGCGTTTCTTTTACTAATGTGGGTACCCTTGCATTTAGGGCATAGATGTTCCGAATTGATCATCCTGGTGGATTTTTCCTTTCATAAGTATGTAGTGACCTTCCCCATCTTTTTTGATAACTTTTAGTTGAAAGTCTATTTTGTTGGATATTAGGATGGCTACTCCTGCTTGTTTCTTGGGACTATATGCTTGGAAATTTTCTTTTCCATCTTTTTATTTTGAGGGAATGTCTGTCTTTGACTCTGAGGTGTATTTTCGGTATGCAGCAAAATGCTGGATCCTGTTTACATACCCAGTCTGTAAGCCTATGTCTTTTTATTGGGGAGCTGAGTCCATTGATGTTGAGGGATATTAAGGACCAATGATTGTTGGTTGCTGTTATTTTAGTTGTTAGAGGTGGAATTATGTTTGTGTGCTTCTCTTCTTTTGGGTTTGTTGTGAAAGATCATTTTCTTGCTTTTTCTTGGGTGTAGCTTCTCTACTTGTGTTGGATTTTTCCTTCTATTATCTTCTGTATGGTTGGATTAGTAGAAATATATTGGTTAAATTTGGTTTTATCTTGGAAAACTTTAGTTTCTCCATCTATGGAAATTGCGAGTTTTGCAGGGTATAGTAGCCTTGCCTGACATTTTTGATCTCTTAGGGTCTGTATAACATCTGCCCATGATCTTCTGGCTTTTATAGACGCTGGTGAAAATTCTGGTGTAATTCTAATAGGTCTCCCTATATATTTTACTTGACCTTTTCCTCTTACTGCTTTCAATATTCTTTCTTTTTTCTGTGCATTTGGTGTTTTAATTATTATATAACAAGCAGAATTTCTTTTCTGGTCTCATCTGTTTGGTGTTATGTAGGCTTCTTGTATATTTATGGGCATTTCTTTTCTTTAGGTTAGGTTAAGTATTCTTCTATAATTGTGTTGAAGATGTTTGCTGATCCTTTGAATTGGGAGTCTTCACCCTCTTCTATACCTATTACTCACAGGTTGGGTCTTTTCATTGTGTCTTGGATTTTTTGTCTTTGAATGTTTTGACATAGGAGCTTTTTGCTTTTTATATTTTCCTTGACTATTGTGTCTATGTCCTTTATCTTCTGCCGATGAGATTCTCTCTTCTTTCTCTTGTATACTGTTGGTGATGCTTGCACCTATGACTCCTGTCCTCTTTCCAAGGTTTTCCATCTTCAGGGCTTTCTCCCTTTGAGTTTTCCTTAATGACTCTACTTCCATTTTTGGATCCTGGACAGATTTGTTCAATTCCTTAACCTGTTTAATTGCATTATTCTGTATTTCTTTAGGGTATTTATGCATTTCTTCTTTAAGGGCTTCTACTTGTTTACTTGTATTCTTCTGCATTTTTAAAGGAGTTATTTAAGTTTTTCTTTAAGTGCTCTATCATCTTCATGAAATGAGAGTTTAGATCTAAATCTTGTGTTAAGGGTATGTTTGAGTATCCAGGACTTGCTGTGGTGGCAGAACTGGGCTCTGATGTTGCCAAGTCAAATTGGTTTCTACTGCTTATGTTCTTACACTTGCCTCTTGCCATCTGATTCTCTGGTGTTATCTGGCCTCCCTGTCTCTGAATGGAGTCTGTTCTTCCTGTGATCATGTGGTCCTGGGGAGTTGAGCTGTGGGGTAGAGTGCTATTGTGTGTGCTGTGTGGGATCAGGTCCCTGCTCAGGCAGGCACAGGATATTTGGATGGTGCCCTGATATCTGACTAGGTACAGAATTTGCTTTCCTGTTGTGCTGGGTGTCTGGGGGTTTTAAGGTCTCACCTGGAGTATTGAGCAGCTAATGGAGTGTGTGCTGTGAGGGATCTGGTTTCTGCCAGGTCTCTGCTTCAGGCCAGCACCGGTGGGACTCCTTACTACATTCTAAATCTTATCCTCACATTCACAGATAAGTGTAGCTACTGCTCATTGGCAAAAGAAGTTTCTTTATAGTAAAAAAGACACCACAGAAAACCACAACCATACACATTACAGAGATCAATGGACTATAAGTATCTGAAGAACAGTGCATGTATCTGCATGATGTTTTCTGAATTTATAGCTCAGGAAAAAATGATGGAGAAGGGACAGAGAGTTAATAAATACCACTGTGTTTTAATACTTCTATGATTTTTCCAAGCTCATTAAGCTGCCACAAAGTATCTTAATTTTCCTATTAGAGAGTATGAGTCAGCAAATGCTGACACAAGTCATTCCTATATCTGTATATCTAAACACAGCAAAGAGTTATTTGTCCCATGCATCACAGTGTTATGGTAGGTTAATAAATAGATAAATAGATAACTTCACTCAGTTATTCAAGATCCTGTTATGCTGAAGCTTTGTCATTTTCTACCCATGCCCTCATAATCACCCTGATGAGCTTCACATAACAAGTGTAAAGAGAGGTGAGTGGAGAATTTAAAAGCAGTATTGTCTATTGAAAAACCTTCAATAGGCAATTTAGAGAATTAAGAAAACACAAGCCAAATAGGTTTGAAACTATTAGATCCAAATGATTAGAAGCAACAATGGTCGCTGTTCTTACTCCATAGGATAAAACCTGCTTTGCAAAATATAGGAATGCTTAGAAACAAGGCTTATTTGGATATTTAAGAGCTAATAGAATGGTGAATATCTACCCAGTGAGTATCAAAATCTTATGTAGCAGTTTTATTTGGTTTGAGAAGAGTTGAACCATGTACCAAGTCTAACACATAGCTAAATGAAGAATTTTTTAATTCCATTATTATATTATTCAAAAATTGTAGTTTTGACTCTCATGAGTTATAAGAGAGTTGTTTTTTTTTTTTTTTTCAAAACTACTCAGGTTTTGAGTTACCTTCTTTAATTTTTATTTTTTCTTCAATTTTTATTAGATATTTTCTTCATTTACTTTTCAAATGCTATCCCTAAAGCCCCCTATACCCTCCCCCTGCCCTGCTCCCCTACCCGCCCACCCCCACTTCTTGGCCCTGGCGGTCCCCTGTACTGGGGCATATAAAGTTTGCAAGACCAAGGGGCCTCTCTTCCTAATGATGGCCGACTAGGCCATCTTCTGTTACATATGAAGCTAGAGACATGAGATCTGGGGGTACTGGTTAGTTCATATTGTTGTTCCAACTATAGGGTTGCAGACCCCTTCACCTCCTTGGATACTTTCTCTAGCTCCTCCACTGGGGGCCCTGTGTTCCATCCAATAGGATGACTGTGAGCAACCACTTTTGTATTTGCCAGGCACTGGCCTAGCCTCACATGAGACAGCTATATCAGGTTCCTTTCAGCAAAATCTTGCTGGCATATGCAATAGTGTCTGCATTTGGTGGCTGATTATGGAATGGATTCCCAGGTGGGGTAGGCTCTGGATGGTCCATCCTTTCATCTTAGCTCAAAACTTTGTCTCTGTAACTCCTTCCATGGGTATTTTGTTCCCTGTTTTAAGGAGGAATGAAGTACCCACACATTGGTCTTCCTTCTTAATTTTCCTGTGTTTTGCAAATTGTATCTTGTCTATTCTGTTTCTGGGCTAATATCCACTTATCAATGAGTACATATCAAGGGACTTCTTTTGTTATTGTGTTACCTCACTCAGGATGATGTCCCCCAGATACATCCATTTGCCCAAGAATTTCATAAATTCATTGTTTTTAATAGCTGAGTAATAATCTATTGTGTAAATGTACAACATTTTCTGTATGCATTCCTCTGTTGAGGGACATCTGGGGTTTTTCCAACTTCTGGCTATTATAAATAAGGCTGCTATGAACATAGAGGAGCAAGGGTCCACGATGGAACATCTTCTGGGTATATGCCCAGGAGAGGTATTACTGGATCTTCCGGTAGTACTATGACCAATCCAGTGGAAAAAATACAGCATTTTCAGCAAATAGTTCTGGCACAATTGGCGGTTATCATGTAGAAGNATGTGAATTAATCCATTCTTATCTCCTTGTACAAAGCTCAATCTAAGTGGTTCAAAGAACTCCACATAAAACAAGAGACACTAAATTTTATAGAGGAGAAAGTGGGGAAAAGCCTCGAAGATATGGGCACAGGGGAAAAATTCCTGAACAGAACAGCAATGGCTTGTGCTATAAAATCAAGAATTGACAAATGGGACCTCATAAAATTGCAAAGCTTCTGTAAGGCAAAAGAAACTGTCAATAAGACAAAAAGGCTACCAACATATTGGGAAAGGATTTTTACCAATTCTAAATCTGATAGGAAACTAGTATCCAATATATATAAAGAACTCAAGAAGCTGGACTCCAGACATTCAAATAACCCCATTTAAAAAATGGGGCACAGAGCTAAACAAAGAATTCTCAACTGAGGAATACCAAAGGGCTGAGAAGTACTTGAAAAAATGTTCAACATCCTTAATCATCAGGGAAATGCAAATCAAAACAACCCTGAGATTCCACCTCACACCAGTCATAATGGCTAGGATCAAAAATTCAGGTGACATCAGATGCTGGCAAGGATATGGAGAAAGAGGGACATTCCTCCATTGTTGGTGGGATTACAAGCTGGTACAACCACTCTGGAAATCATTCTACTGGTTCCTCAGAAAATTATTTTTTTATTTTAATTACTAATTTTATATCATTGTTAAAAAGAAAATAACATTTAAGTTATTTGGAACTCAATGAGGGCCCCTTTGAACTAATATGAAGTCATTAAAATAAATGTTACATGAACAAATGAAAATAAGATGAAAAAAAGGAAGAAACCAAAAACTTCCAATTAGTCCCCATTTAACTTAAAATAAAAGCCATTCTTGTATGAAGCATTGAGTGGCAGTTTCTGCTTACTTGCCTGCACTTGCCTTGCATTCTCTGCCTTCATCTATAAAGCTTTAGCAATTTCACCCCCAGATCTTTGTACTTGCTCCCCTGCTGCAGATGCAGGTCCTGCTTCTTAGATCTATCTCTAACTGTAGCCCTCAGAGAAGCCAGTCCACTCACAGAATTGCTTTCTTCTTTTCATAGCATTTATAGCCATCGAAAATTAAAGTCAACGTATTTCTACATTGTCTGTCTTCATCACTTAAACAAAAATCTATGAAATAGGGAGCGTTGCTTCCTATTTCTGCTTCCTATTGATGTTTTATTCTAATGCTTATTAGACTTCTAAGGACATAATAGAGAGTATATAAATACATCGAATGGATGATTATATATATCTTACCTCATTTTCTTAACTGCATCTAACTCCAACTTTAGGATCTTGAATGACTGAAAAGGTCCTGCTGTTCTTTTTCTGTCTTTCTTCTTTGCCTATTCTCTGATAGATCCTTTTTCTTTCCCTTTGTCCTCTCCCTCCTTTATTTGGAATTTTCTTGTTAGCTTTATATTTACATTCAAAATACATACCTGTCAAAACAAAACTCTTTGCTGTAAATAACTTTTGTGGGGTATGGAGGTTTAAAATAGTGTTCCTATGTGTCACCTTGGCTGTCCTGGAACCCACTCTGTTCAACAGGCTTGCCGTGAACTCAGAGGTTCACAAGCATCTGCCTACAAGTGCTGGGAATAAAAGTGTGAGCCACCATGTCTGGTGGTCAATAGTTTCTTTTTAAACTTGTGTTTTATTTATGAGTATGTGTACATCTCTCCATTACTGTATGCCACATGTGTAGAAGTTCCAAGAAAGCACTTTGGATCCCCTGTATTTGGAGCTTCGGGCAGTTGGCAGCTGTTCAACGTGAGTGATAGGAACACAACCCAGGTTGTCTGGAACAAGCACTCAACTGATGAGCCATCTCCACAGCACCCATAATGATTCTTATTGCAGCGCTGTGTTCACATCTTTATCTCCTTATAGATTTCTCTTTTGTTAATGTTAGTAAAAGAATGTCAAGAGATGCCTTATTTATGTATAATCATTTACCATAATTTTGCACAGTTTTATCTGATCCTATCCTTTAAATTGTTTTATAGACACAAAACACTCTATGAACATTCCAGTGGACAGCCTTTGATGTCATGGCCCTTTTCCAGTGTTTTATGACAATGAATTTACATAGTCTACACACAGGACAAATCAGGCTTTGTTTCTTTATGGATATTTAAAGTTCAAACTCTTCCTGCTTGGTGACATCATATTATATTTGTCTGTGGTTACAAACAATTCAATTCTTCTAAAACTTCATTGTATCTGTGTGCTTTATCATCTGCTTAGTTTCCACGATTAACATTTCTTTTTTCATTTTATTTTTTCAGATTATAAAATAATTACATCATTTCTCCCTTCCCTTTCATCTCTCCAAACTGTCCCATATACCTTTCATGTCTGATTTTTATTTCAAATTCATCACTATATAAAGATGCTATTACATGTATAAATGTATATATATATATATATATATATATATATATATATATATATATATATATATATATATATATATATATATATTCCTAAATATACCCTGTTCAATCTATACAATGTTAATTGTAAATGCCTTTTCATTGATGACCATGGGTAATGGATAACCTATTGGTGTGCTCTTTCCTGATGAAGACGATTTCTTCTACTCTCAGCATTTTGCAGCTTCCTGTAGTTAGTTACAACTTAGTTTTGCAGAATTTATCTTGGAGAATAGAGCTAGCTGCGGCATGTGTCTGTCACATAGAGAAGAAATAGTGCAGAGGAGTTTTCAAGTGATGAAAATGAAAACTGATCCAAACTGTGAGCATGTTTTGTAAACATGTTCATAGTGAGGGCTGGTCCAGGGAATTTTCTATTATTCAAGTCTCTTGGGAAAGAACAGTTATTTTCAGAGCAGTTTGTGGAGAGGGAGCAGGTAGTACCTTCAGACTGATGCTCATTCAGAATGAAGCATGCCAAAGAAGTTTAGATACCACCTATGTTCTGCCTGGTCATGATTGTTCTGTCTAAGGTAGGGTATCTTGAATTCTGAACAAAGTTCAGGAAGTAAACCCAAAGTTCCCCAAAGAAACAGCCTCGCCAAAGGAACAGCTGGTAGTTACAGAAACCTTAAAGAACTGGCCGTTTTTATGAAGATAAAAAGTATTTAATTTTAAAATTGATTCCTCTAGTGTCTTTAATATTGAAATTAGTTAATGAAGGAAACCTATCATCAGATTATTGAGCACAATTTTGAATTTCAGAATTAACATGTACATAACTATAATGAAATAGCTATTATGTCTAATGCTAAATGAGAGCTGAATACATTTCAAAGAAAATGGCAGGCATTTAAAATTATTTAATTTCCTAGTTCACCATTTCCTAATTCATCCACATGGGTAAGTAAACATTTTTGGTCCTATTTTCTGTTTTAGAAAGTTATGACTTAGATTTAATGATTTTCAAAGGGTTACATTGTTACTATGATGAGTTGCACTATTCAGATATAGGAAGGCATGCTATAAATAACCATGTCAATAACCATTCGGAAGGAAGGATGGACAGATGCATGAATGATTGGATGACTAGATCGATGGACCATTGAATTGATCAATTGATCAATCGATTGATAAGTAGTTGGAATAGAAAGGGCAATTAAATGGGTTGGTAAATATGTGAATTTTCTTCAATGCTGCAAGACTAACAGAAAAATCAACTACTAGAAAACATAGTTCTATGCTTATTGTAATGACATTATTTTTAAAGTTACGAAATTGTCTCAGAAGGGCCATTTGCAAACATGTTTTCCATGAGTGTTTACATTTCATGGAAACTGGTGGACAGCCTAGTCTCTCATCAGAATGGAAGGACAGCTTGCTACAATGGTGTCACCTGTCCCACAAAGAAGAGCAAGCAGTTGGTTCTGCTCATTCATTAACACAATCTGCGTACCAAATTGATGTTTTCCATTATTTACTTGCCTCTCATTAAAAACAAGGACAGAACACCGTTTAATTTCCAAAGCAAAACACCCAAGAGCTTCATACAATTATACATCAAATAAAGCAAAGCTTTGTTAAAATACCACATGCTTGAAAAATTTATCAATAATTGGTACAAAGGTTCACCAGGGGGTGTGCCATGTTTATTCATTTGCTTAATTCTCAATAATGTTTTCACTATGGTAATGTATCTTTTTCTCTTACATTTAGCTTGGCATCTGACCAACTGAATTCATGCTTTTTAGCACACTGTACAGGATTTCAGTGTTTAGTATGTCATTCAAGTTATTTGTTCTTAGATTTAGTATCCCTGCAGCTTTGTGGCTATGCTATTTTCTAATGAGAATTTTATAAGATGCCTCAGAGGCTCATTACAATTTGAGCCTTTCCAGTCACATGGGTCCCATTTTCAAATATAGCAATTTTGTCACTGAATGAGTGTTAGCTCTGGAGAACACAGGCTCTCCCTGTAGAATTCATATTGCTTTTGTATCCAAGAATACCTGCCATGTGGGATGGTAAAGCTCACTTCTTGAAGTTCTTCAGATACCCCCTTTTTTTCATATATAGCTCATACCTTTCAAACTTGTAAGTTTAATGCTCCTGGAGAGTCACATGCAAAAAGTTGTCAAGATTTGTAATCCTTAGTTTAACCCAGAAAGTATTGATAACATTCTATCAAAGAGATAAAGAATTATCAGAGTATCATTTGCTAGCCAGCTGGAAACATATGCCCTCCAACTCAAAAGCCTCTTCTTGTCTGTATCTCTTGAATCCTAACACTCAGTATTATGGACTACCTCACCTTGAGGTACACATTCCATACATGAACAGAGTCTACTACCGGTAAATGAATTACTTATAGCTTCAAACGTTTGCTCTTATGTATGCCTGCTGAATCCCAAAGGATAACTCTCAGCTGTTTTTATATAGCTACCTGAATGCATTAACATATACAATGAAAACACACAATTCCCCATTGTTCTACAAATATTTCTTTCACACTCGTTTATCTATGACTGTAATTTGTTTAATTATAAAGGTCACTTTAAAAATCATTCTGGACTCTATTGGTAAAGTGACTAGCACAATGTAGAACTGTGCCCACATCTTTACAGTTTTAAGTTGATTCTTCTTGTCAGGGCTACTGAATGTAGAACTTTTGTGTTGTTTTGCCTGAAAAAAATCACATGACACAGTTAGCTCATGTAACGTTTCCTGCTAGTTAAGTCCCCTAAGTTCTCCTTGCACATATTTATCAGCCTCTCTTCCCGTAGCACCTATTTCTTGTCTCCTACTCCAGGGTTTAGTGGTAGATAGGACTGGAGTAGGGGAGGCAGTGATCTGTTTATATGTGAACAAATAAATAAATCAATTGAAGAAAGCTTCCCCTTGACCTCTATGTGTGCAAACCTAGAATATGCTAATTAATTCTGGCCAATAGAAGGTTGGTGCTGATGGGTTAGTCCCCATACTACACAGGCTACTTGAAATGCAGTGTTTATAGCTTCCTAAGGTTTCCCAACATTAAATAGCTATTCTCGGTAGTGTTAGGACAATAAAGACCCCTGTATCTTTCTCTTCTCATTTACCACCCTTATCTCTCATTTTATGTGATAATAAAGTGGAAATGGACAAGTATTGGGCCAGGCACTGGTTGCTTGGACTCCAAGCTATAACCCATTAGTCTGAATACCTACTTTAATATAAGATTTGAAACATTCAAAGATTGAACAGATTCCAATTAGCTTTTTCATTATTTGATGGTTTACTATATTCAAATAATGAATCTTCATCATTTTAACCCCGGTTCCCCTCTCTCAGCTCCCATTCATGCCCCTGAAACCCTTCTTCTTACCAAGAGTCCTGCTACTTTCTGGCCTTATTCTTATTTGTTACCAATTAAATTTTAAGTTAGGCTTTCTTGCTAGAGCATTGGTGGGAAGTTATTTACTTATCAGTGGCTATATCTCTGAAGAAAATGACACTCCTTCAATAGCATGTAGTTGCTTTTCAGGGAGGGTTAAACATGATGGGTCCATCCCACATCCTTTATGAAATGATGGCTGGTTCAATCTTATATTAGTCTTGTGCAAGATGTCCACAACTGTAGTATGCTCATGAGTATAAAACCTATACCATGTGCAAGATTTGTCTTCTTTCATCTAGAGTATTTGAATTCCTCATTTCTGTATTGTTAATTACATATGACTTCTTTTAAAAATGGAATGCCAGTTTTATTGGTATCATTCAGTAATTTAGCTCTTTGAGAAACTGAGAGTGCTACCGTAAGGTAAGCACAAAAACATACCAAGACCTAATGAGTTTATAATTCAGATTTGGTCTCCCTGAATTCAGCTATAGATGGCTTTTCTGTACTTGATTTGTTTTACTGTGTTTTTCCATTTGTTTATGCATGTATGTATGTATGTATGTATGTATGTATGTATGTATGTCTTTATTTATTTATTTATTTATTTACTTTACTTTACATCCTAATCTCTGCCCCCTCTCCTCCCGGTCGGTCCCCCTTCAGATAGTTCCTCCCCCTATCTTCAATTTCCTTTCTCCTCTGAGCAGGTGGAGGGACCTCCTGGGTATTCCCTCAAGGTTCTTCAGGACTGGGCACATTCTTTCCCACTGAGGCCAAATAATGAAGCCTACTTTGGGGAATGGAATCCACAGGCAGGCAACAGCTTTAGGGACAGCTCCTGCTCCAGTTTTGGATGGACCCACACAAAGACTGAAATACACATCTACTACATATGTGCAGGGCATATGGTATGGGGTCTAGGTCCAGCCCATGTATGTATCTTTGGTTGGTGGCTCATTCTCTGAGAGCCCACAAGGATCTAGGTTAGTTGACTGTGTTAGTCTTCCTATGAAGTTCCTATTCCATCTGGAACCCTCAATCCTTTCCCAAACTCTTCGAGAAGAGTCCCCGATCTCTGTCTAAGGTTAGCCTGTGGGTCTCTGCATCTCTTTCCATTGACCTCTGGGTAGACTTTCTCAGAGGAAAGTTATGCTTGGTTCTGGTCTGCAAGCATAGCAGAGTACCGTTAGTAGTGTCAGGGATTGATTATTGTCCGTGAGATAGGTCTCAAGTTTGGCCACTTTTTGGTTGGCCACTCCTTCAGTCTTTGCTCCATTTTTGCTCCTGCATTGCTAGTATTCAGACAAATTTGGAGTCAAAAGTTCTGTGGGTGAGATGCTACCACTATCCGTTCACTTGGGGTGGTCCTCTCCGGCTGCAGGACGTAGCCATTTGAGGTTCTATATTCTCATTGCTAGGAGTCTCAGCTAAGTGATCCCCATAGACTTCTGGGAGTGTCCTTTAGCCCAGGTCTCTGTCATGTCCTACAAATGCCACCTACCCTCGAACCCCACCAGCCTCTGATTTTCATTAATTCTCCTGGCCCTCTGGTCTTCTTTCCTGTTTCTCCCCACAACTGATCCTTAACACCCCCATTCTCCACCCCATTCCTTCTCCCACTCAGTTCCCTCCATCCATCTTCCTCCTATAGATCTTAGTGATATTATTCAGTAGTTGTATCATTTGACAATCACATCTAGTGCCAAAAGGCCTTTCTAATGAAATAATTTATTCTTGCAAATATATATATATATATATATATATATATATATATATATATTTACTAGGCACAATCCAACAGGATTCAAAGGGTTATATTCATGCCTATCTTCTAAAATTGTATTTGTCCAACAACATCAACTTCTAAATTTTGTGTGTGAAAATCATTAACCAGTGATAATTTTCAATAAAGAAACATTTAATAGACTACCTAATTATATTAAAATTAAAATGTACAACTCACTTAATGTAACCATTCACTTAAAGAAAATAGCTGAAAGGATAATTAGATAGTTTCAACGTCTTGCTTCCTACTCACACTTTTCCAAAGAGGATACCATGGTTCAAACAGACTGAAAAGCCTGCTTTAGGTAACAGGAAAATGGATTCCAAGACCCTTCATTTGGTTTATTTGCTTTGTTCTTATTTTTAATATGCATGGACAAGTTTTAAAATAATAAGAGCTTTCCATTCTAAACTCTGTAATTGCTACAGGATATAGTCCTTTAAACCACAAAAAAAAAAAAAAATAGCAAAAAAAAAAGTTGGTAAAAACTGGTTTAAATATCAATATTTTTAAGTCTCCTAACCATCTGTCATATGATTAATCTAATCCTCATGCTTCAAAATCCTTTCAGTCTCCTATTGTAGATGCTATCAACGACAGTCATAACTGAATCTGAACTCATCTTTTCCATCCTTAAATGATTGTCCATAAACTTGTCATGGCTTCAGACAGGTGTTCATGAAATTGCCTCTGCGCACACTAGCACACCACTAGATTGATTGCCTCACTGCAGTGAGTGTGTTCCAACAGGCAGCTCTAAACAGGACACTATTTTATGCCACGATCTCCCTACAACTCCACATACTGTCCAAACTTCCATCGGATTGGTCTCTAACTCTCCAACTCTCCCATGTCTTTGAAAAAATATCATCTTTAAATGCCAATATGGCCACCTAGAGACTTCTACAAAATCACCAGTCACTTTCATACTTTGAAGTTTTGCTTGATTGTGCTTCTGCTTAGAATACCTTCTCTCAGGTTTAGATTATTGACATCCTGATATTCACTTATCATCTCACTGGAGGCCTCTATTGCTCAATTACCACTTCCTTCTTTCATCTGTCTGCTCTTCCATCACCCTTTTATATAGTAATTATCACTATCTGAAATGACTGTGGAAAAAAATTAAACACATAGATGCTGTATTTTGCTTACAAGGATGTAAGCTCCACAAGGCAAGGAAGTTTGTGCTCCTCATCTCAGTCTCCATGGCAGCCAAAATGTGTCTAATACTGAGATAATAGCCAGTAAGTATTTATTTAATAGATGACTGTGTTCAATTATAAATCTTTATGATTAAAAAAGTCATTTTCTGCAAACATGTGCCATTATGACTTTACTTCCAATTCCCCAGCAGTTATCCTGTTAACTAACTAAGCATTTCACCATTAATAGAGTCAATCAAGAAAGTAAGTCTACAGTTCAGGCTATTACAGTACATTGAATTACCCCATATATTAAAATGCCTGGAACCTGGATGTCATAGCTATTTGGCTGAGAGTTATTTACTGCTTTTGGACCGTAGAGATGGCTATACTCAAGTGCTCTCATAATAGTAGAAAAGCTCCTAGAGTGCCTATTGTTAATTATATTATTACTTTATACATTGCAAGCAATACCAAATCAGTCCCTAACACATCTCTGCTTAAGATAAGAGGCAACAAACCGCCATAGAGACAGATGTCATTATAGGTGCCTTTGGTAATGAATGAAGCACATGCAGTATTTTTGAAAAGAAACTTTTTACTTCTCTTAAAATCTGTGATGTCCAGTGTATTGTATCCTTTAACCAAATAAAACAGCATTAGAGTGTATGTTTTATTTAATTCAAGATATTAGGGTTATCCATAAAGTACCATGTAATGAAAACTGTTTTCTAAATAAATATCATTGGTACCAGCCAGATTGTGATTTATGTCCAGGCCCGCATCTTCTAAGATGGATTTTTAAAATAATCTTAGTGAGATGATTTAATACTTAATATCTTATTTGTAAAAATCTCAAAAATAATAGAACCCACCTTACAAAGTATTTACAACTATAACACAATTTATTAAAACAAGTAGTATAATAGCTATTACATTAAAGTTACTATCTATATTTTATTTATATTGCCATTAAATATTTGAAGGATCAATAAATAAGTCTTTATGAAACAGAACGACATAACATAATTGAGAGTATGGAAGAGAAAATATTCTGCATGTTACCTGAAATTATAACTATTTAAATAAAATGGGGCACATGTAACAACAGAAACTGCAAGTTCTAAGTAAAAATAAGGTAACAGACTTGAGATTTAAGAGAGTATTGCTGGACTAAGGATACTGGATTTGTTCATAAAGAGTGGAAAAGTTAAGTAGCATTGCTAGAAAGTTGAATTTTAAAAAGTTGGAGTTAAAAGTTAAAGGATTCCTAGATGGGGAACATTATGCTAATTCCTAGTTCCTATTATCTGGGTTCGTTGCTGTTTATCTTGCTTTTATTCCTACAGAGGGCAGCTCCCCTAGAGACTCACTCTTTAGAAAGATTGTGTTAGTCTCCTTCTGGTGTCTAGTGTCTCCGAGAATAAGAGCATCTTTTCAAGCATTTTAACATTATCTTACACTTTACTTACACGTATCAGGAAAGATTCAGATGTCCTTTATATTTAGCTTCCATTTCTTTGACTGTAACAGTTCTGTAAAAGGATACAATGAATCAAAAGCAAGGGATAGTCATGTGAACAATACAATAGGTTTTAAAGGAGAGAAACACATCTATTTCTAGACCATATGAAAGTGAAAAGGTGTATATACATGCTTGTCTCACACATGTTTTTAGTATGTTTCTTCTTTGGCAGATAACAGAAATTATTTTGTGTTATAGTTGTATAGCCAATAAAGGGGAGATTCCAGTGAAAAATGACTTTTCTGTATAGACAGTGGAGCATTTGCAGGGCTTTCATGGATGTGACCTTATTCCTTTATTAAGAATGCTCTTTGTGAGTTATTTCAGCCATAGGTCTTGCAGGAGTTCAGTGAGCATTGACTAATTAATCCTCATGTCATTTCCATGAGAAAGGCATTTATTTGAAGGCACAATCTACTATGATGAAACTTGGAGTGAAAACTGCTTGACAGTGTTTGATGACTGCATGGTGTTCAGGTGTCAGTGAAAGCAGACGTTTACAAGGATGAGCAGAGCCAACACTTCTGGCTCAGAGACTTCTCCATCTTAGAGCAACCTCACCATTTTCTCCATATATTCTTACTGACTCAAATCTACTCCCATCTGCTTGGAAGGTACAGTGCCCAGCAATCATTGGTCAGATTCTTGGCACAAATCTTGGCAGATGAGCATTCTCTGGGCAGTCTGCACCCCACTGCTATCTAGCATCTGTTTTGACAGATGTTGCACCTCTGGGTCCTTTGGTATGCCATCCCTGCTGTTTCATGTCTACTTGCAGCACATCTGCCACTGTGTAAATACCGAGCAACAAAGTAAATAATAGAGGATAGAGTTCTCCTCCCTCTCTCCCTATCTCCTTTTTCTGTGCCTGTATGTTTGTGTGCGTGTACGTGTGTGTGTGTGTGTGTGTGTGTGTGTGTGTGTGTGTGCTTGACAAGAAAAAAAATAACAAAGATCATGATGTACTTACCCAGTGTTATTCCCACAGGCTTTCCCATGTGATGATTTCTATGGCTATAGCTAGGGAACATTAGGGCACCTATGGTTCATGTTCAAAATGAATACCTCAAAAGATATTGCTTCCAGAGTCAAATAATGTAAGAGTCTTCAGGCTCAGAATTCTGAATCACAAAGTCAGAAAGGATGCAATATCTCTCCCATATTGAAGTAGTATCAGGAATATTGAGGGTGCCCTTAATGGTTCCTTCAGGTCATTGTATATTTATTTATTCGGCAGATACTTATTGAGTACCTTCAAAATATGCATGCCTGCGGTAGATGAACTCAGGCTTGAGAGAGAGAGACAGAAAATGACATCTAACAGGGGAAATAAGATATAAACACAGGTAAGAGTAGGGTTGCTACCAAAAGATATCAGTAGTAGGTGTCCACAGAAACATTAACCACATACCTGTGGGTTGGGCACAAAAGGAAGGATTTCCTAGTGGTAAATTTTGGCAATTTCATTTATTCTATGATAAAACAGAGGAGTGATTTTATTTATACAAAGGAACAGATATAGAAATGGCATGAAGGATGACCTAGGTCTATGCTATAGGCGTCATGGTAATTCACCTTAAAATAAGTACATAACAATAGTGGATGCTGCTGTATTATTAAATGTGGTCAGCATCCTTGGGTGAGTTTTATTTTTAAAGTTGAATAATTTTTATCAGAAATATATGTTCTAAGAGCATTTGCCAGTCACAGAAACTACTACAAGCAGAATATGCCTTAATACATGCCAACATACTTGAATGTGGTTATGCAACCATTTATACATATTCACCAAAATCCATAGAGGAAAACAACTAATTACCCCGGTGATACTAGAAATCAATCTTTTGTTTCAATGATCGCATGGATATCATAAACCCCAATAAATTTGAAAAATATAAATTACAATGGCATTACACCAGCAACTGAATTCAAAGTTTTGCTATCCTCACAGACATCTACCACTGAAACACTTTACTGAATTTCAGTGTAAATTCATGCTCACAGTAGACTTTCATATATCCATCTTGGACCTATGCTCTTTGAAGAACGTTTGTCAAGAGTACCATAGAAGTGAGAGTAATTGTAAATGATCTGATAATTCATAATTTTGTGACAGTTTATCAGAAGCTTATTATCTCCCTCAGAACTGATGTGAGACAGTTAATCCTACAGTTTCATTCCTAATACTAGAGTTTAGCCATAACTACTAAGAGAACTTGATAATGGTTCTACTGCAAACTGGCTTAAGTGGGTTCTCTAGTGTGAATTATGGTTAATGGTTAATTTGACACCCAACAGGGAGAGGATGGGTTCACGAAGCATAAGATTTAAAAGTCCACAAAGCACTAAGCATTATGGTGTGGAACTGTTGAAGCTCACTCACACAACCATGGGTAACTTGACCAGGCTTCAAATCTTTTACTGCCTTTGCTGTGTATTGTGTACCTACCTAACATAACCTTTTAGAACAACCAGGGTTCCTAATGCACTTTTTTTTTGCCGTGAAAACAGGTTATTTATCAGTCATTATGTATTGTGTTCTGATATTTAGAAAAAGAACAGACATATTTTTGAAATTGTAATGGTCCCTCTTACTGTTGACCATTACCCAACAGATGACACTTTAGTAGATCCGGGTAAGTAGCACTTTACTATACAGTCCTTGAGTTTGCTTCTTTTGAGACACATCCTTTCTTTTGTAGTTTTTCACGTGTATAAATTATACCATCTGGCCAATGAGCAAGTAGATTCTTCAGTCCCAACTCTCCATCTCATCCTAGGATTACATGGAATCAGAATTTTGAGCTCAGGTCCTCATACTTGCCCAGAGAACTTTACCTGCTGATACTTTCCCACAGTAATCTTTGATCTGAAAAGATTCTCCATATGGTTTTGGTGACAGCTAGATAAGACTCTTTTGTCTCTTTCCTGGTGGCTTACATAGCACTTTCCAGTACTATGGAACATGGACCATAGGAAGAAGACTTCTCAGTCATATTCAGTTCAAAATTCTAGATCCTGCGTCCTAAGTCTGTAGTGCCTTCAGCAATAGAGCCATCCCATGGTGATAACAGCAATCTGTGAACAAATCATGGCAAGATATGGTACAATAATGGTACTCCCTTACTAATGATAGCCAACAACTGTCTAAGTAGACATAAAACCCACTCAATTGAAGGGAAATATTATATCTGGCATTAAGAAACATAGCCAATTTCATGGGGCTGATGAGGTCTGGGATCTTAGTAGAAAATCTTTTAGTTTGCTAGACATTTTGCTTAACTATACTACTATTAGTCTTATCCATATGCACACAGAGAAGTGTCGTTCTCATCATTCATCAAAGAAGCTTCTATTTTTACAGAAAATGGAGGCCATCACAGAAAGTCATAATTGGACACAATGCAGAGATTATTGGAAGCCCAGCCTTGGTGAAGCCCAGAGTTTCAATAGCTATAGTTTAGGAAATATCCCAGAAAAGGGACTGAAAAAAATTGTAAGAAAACAGAATATCAGGAAGTATGCCCTGAGACCACCTTCTTTAGACATAAACAGCTGCACAGACAAGACCTAAACGATGACAGTATCAGTAGACATATTAATGTGGAAGCAGAAATTCCCTCAGAGTCCATCTACTAGAGAAAGAACAACAGGCAACTAAAGTCTGCTGAGTAAACGGGCAGTAGTGTCTCCTGAGGTTGAGGTCCCTGATTGGTAATTCAATTCAAAACTCTGAAATCACATGTACACAATCAGTGGAAGTAGTTTCAGCAAGTTTATACATGTCTGTTTGTCTATCTCCGTCTCTCTGACTCTTGTCTCTCTTTGTCTCTCCCTTTCTGTATAATAATAATAATAATCAAAGAAACAGAGGCTATCAACTTGAGAGTAGGTAGACATGGAATAGACTGAAGGAAGGAAAATAAAGGAGGTAGTTATGTAATTATATTAAACAAACAAACATGACAACAACAATGATTCCTGGGTTTGGTCATGTCTGTCTCAGATCATCAGTCCTAGGACTTTTGTTTATGTAGTATATTTGTTTTACTATTCTCCTTCACGTATTCTATAGGAAAATGTCAATTGCAAGGTGATCAATGTAAGACCTAAAACCAGCTGTAGAACTTCTAGGTATCAGTATGACCACTTATTTTTTAAAGAGAAGTGTGTGTGTGTGTGTGTGTGTGTGTGTGTGTGTGTGTGTGTGTGTGTGAGAGAGAGAGAGAGA
>NC_034590.1:160342837-160361001 GCF_900095145.1 Mus pahari | reverse complement strand
GTGTGTGTGTGTGTGAGTGTGTGTGTGTGTGAGAGAGAGAGAGAGAGAGAGAGAGAGAGAGAGAGAGAGAGAGAGAGAGAGAGAGATTAGTATTTTGCCTGCATACATGGATGGATGATGAAGGTGGCAGATTCCTTGGACCTGGAATTACAGTTGTGAGATGCCATATGGGTGTTGAGAATGGAACCAGGTTCCTTCCGGAAGAAAAGCTGGTGTTCTTTACTGCTGAACCATCTCTCCAACCCCACCCCTCTTGTTTTTGAGCATTCTGTGAGTGATTTCATCTCTGTGTAGGATGTGTAAATCAGTATAAGCATGCTTTCATTAATGAGGATAGCTTGCTTTTCTGCTTTTTATGTGTTCCACTTTCACGGACGGTGGCTTTATTTTATAAGACATTTTAAATAATTATTCATTTTAAATTTTGATATCATAATTACATAATTTTCCACCCTTTCCCAAATCTTCCTATATACTTCTCTTTGGTAATTTTCAAATTCATGGTCCCTTTTTGTTCAGAAGATGAAGAGCAATGCACATGCTAATGTGAACAGGGAATGCTCAGCAGGCCTTCCCTTATATGACATGTCCTAAGGACACTGACTCTGTGCTTGTGATCACTGGACTCTTAAATTTCTAACTCTTTTAACAATTTTGATAATAGACCTACTAGTTTAGTCAGGGCATTGATCTCTCTCTCTCTCTCTCTCTCTCTCTCTCTCTCTCTCTCTCTCTCTCTCTCTCTGTGTGTGTGTGTGTGTGTGTGTGTGTGTGTCTGTGTGTGTCTGTATTGCACAAATTCTCAAAACGTGTCACTCAAGAAAAATCTCCCAAACCACAGAGCAGAAACAAGTCTAACCCAGTTGTTAATTCTGTTCTGAAGTGTTACTCTCTGAGCAGTTACTAATGTGGGTGACGTCTTTTTAAATGTGACAAATTTGACAGCCATTCTGTTCTACATTGAAATATCAGGAGAGGTGAAATATTAATGATGTCTAACATTAATGTCCAGAAATTATGGGGAAAAAATTAGTGGTTAAAAGTTGAAAGAAGCATGAAATGTGGATCGGGGTCCTTAGCCAATGTCAGAGGCCAGTCTTTTCATCTTTAGAATAAGATGCCTACCCAGAAAGCTGGAAGGAAACAATGGAGATGGACTATGCAGGACTCAGTGTAGCGAGGAACGGCACCTCACACTGTGGGTATTTTACAGCTAATTTTCTATGCCACAGGATAACAAAAGGCAAAAGCTTATTTCAAAGTCATTGCTATGAAGCCTCTGGATTCTCTCTGCATTCTGCCATGAAGTGCACGGACACTTCCATGAGGAATGAAGGCAGATGTGAGGACAGCTCCATCTGGCTTCCTATGGCAAATGTGATGGGAGCCAGCACAGGGTTCCAATGGTACTCATGGAGAAAGTTCTGATCATATGACCCAGTGCACTCCAGCCTGCAGCCTGGCTCATCAGGTTTTCCCCCAACACCCACTATTTTCCTACTTGTTTGCTTCATATCAGTGTATCACTCATGAGTAATCCCCTAATCCCCCCTGGAAATTGCTATAAGCTACTTAATACCTTCTAACAAATCCTTTCCTGTTTCAATTTATGGGAATTAATTATGAAGACAGCAAATGCTATCTCTAATCAAGATTGTATCTGAAAAGCCCGTTAGAAACAATAATATCATGTCAGCTAATTCCAAAGGAAGCATTATATTCATTTACTTCAAAGCACAATAAAATATCTTAGGACACAAAGCTCAAGAATCAGATTGTTCAACATCTACAGAATATACCTTTGTGCACAGTGCTTGTTTTCTAAATGAATACTAGACTAAAATTCTCACCAGAAAAGTACATATAATATGCATAATGCCATGAATTCACTTACACTTTCTGGTCAAGAAACCTC
This sequence comes from Mus pahari, assembly GCF_900095145.1. Lineage (NCBI taxonomy): Eukaryota > Metazoa > Chordata > Mammalia > Rodentia > Muridae > Mus > Mus pahari. Next base: position 160,359,086 of record NC_034590.1, on the reverse strand, counting down.
ATACTCAAAAATTCCTATCACTAATGAAGACTGATGTCTAAAGTCAAAATGAATATTCATGTACATGATACCGAAGCGCATCAATATATACAGATGTTATCATTCAATAATACAGAAACAAAACACACATATCGCAAGTTAATACTTTAATATTCATGGCTGTAAGATAAAAGATAAAAATGAATTCATAGCTGTTTTGCAGCTGGGGAATAAAACAAGCTGTATTTCCTGGCATAATTGAATGAGCGACCCTAGAGTGGGATTTGATCCTTCTCAATGTGTGTCTGTCTCAATTCTCTATATGGAGTTGTGACTTCTACAAACCTAATATTTAAACACTCCCAGTGACATAACCTAGCAACCATGAACCTTTTCTTAAGTTCAAGTTGCTCACTAACTTGAATTCATGACCACCTCTGTTCCAGCTGTCATGGTCTGGATAGGACCTGGGCTAGGCCAGAGCTGGTTCCTGTAAGCAGCTGGGTGGTTGGCAGTAGACTTGGTACAGCAGTATGTGATGGGAAGGGGCAAGGGGAGAAGAAGCCACCCCCAATCTACTTGATGGACTGGACATCAGATAAACAAAGGTCTACTGTAAGACATTCATTCCTTGATTTAACAGGATAAAAGGCATTATCAGTGCTCACTTCTATAAACTGTAAAAGACATCTCTTTATTTTGCTTTCTTGTGTACTACTTTCCAGTTCTCAGATCTATTCACTTTGGCATGTTGATTTTCCCCCTTAGCGAGAGAGATAATCTACACATAATAGAATATGCTATTATAAACATTTTATAAAGGCCAAGTAAACATAGAGCTGCATACAAAAACCTAGCACCTCCCAAAAGAGAACAACGTGAAAACAAATTTAGTACATGATATTCTATCATATTTGACAACGGAAACTTGTGATTAATTTATCTCATTGATGCTTTTAGTCACATAAACAATGACTAAAGATATGATGGTGATTTTTATTCATTTCACTATAATTTTTTTCTCAGAGAAGTAAAAACAGTTTTACAAAATAAGAAGTTTAATTCTTAGAGTTATCAATACACAAAACCAGTGAGTTTTAGCTAGATAATGGGAAACTTGGTTTATTTTTATTTTTTCCATTCTTGTGGAGGTCACTCTTGGAAGATAAGCTGATGAGGTCATTTTGATGAATTGTAAAATGTTGTAAGAATTCGGATCTGTGGTCTGACTGAGTAGCTCAGGCTAAAGATAATCACATTAAGCAGAAAAGCACAAGGGGCATAAATACCTGTTCTCTGGTGTAAGGCTGCAGGGTCTTGATTCTTAGCAGCCTGTAGAAGAGGAAGCCCTGGGCGTCTCCTTTCTAAGATTTGCACTTTCCAGCAGTTTCAAGATTCCTCCTAGAAGCATGTTAAATTTATAGATTCAAGGCATTTTACCAATGACCCCATCCTAGCTAAGGACACAGCCTGTGTTCTTTGCTGAAAAAAAGTTTATCTCTTCTGAGGTTCCTAGAAATATGGCTTGCTGCCAAGTCCTGCTTGGCCATGTGGAAGGGATAGCATGACAGAGTTTCCGACCTCTGCAATAGAGCCAGTAGGGCATGGGCCTCCATGAGTGTTGATGGCTGCTGGGTGTGAGGCATGTATATGTGTGTGTGTGTATGTGTATGTGTGTGTGTATGTGTGTGTATGTGTGTGTATGTGTGTATATGTGTGTATATGTGTATGTGTGTGTATGTATGTGTGTGTATGTATGTGTGTGTATGTGTGTGTATGTATGTGTGTGTATGTGTATGCGTGTGTGTGTGTGTGTGTGTGTGTATTGTTCCTACTTAGAAAATATTCTCTGTGCCAAGGTGATTGTGATATATTCTCCCTGACCTTCCCCTGTTTCCCCAGGCCCAACCAGAGAAGTGGCCAATGGCCACTTACCTGAAATCTTACATGGCTGCTTAGCTTATCTCTTGTCACTATGGTGTCTCCTTCTCCAAGTCATGGTGATTTTGTCCCATTCCTCTCCATCTTTGCATGTACAACTCTAAATGTTCCACTCCATGGACAGCCATTGGCCATTGGCATCTTCATTGATTGATAAAAACAATTAGCTTCTACAATGCATTTAACGTTAAAAAATAAGCTGTTTCAGTATTACTCCATTTTAAAAGTCTAATATATTGTTGTGTTGACAGCGCCTTCTCTGTCTGCATTACTAAGTAGGGGTTTATATCTTTAAACCCTCTGTGTTCTACATAATGCCCATAACTTTAGAAGAAAGGAGTGCTACATATTATGTAAAACACCTGTTGTATTTCTGGGTTCTCATAAAAATCCTGTGACATACACAGGGAAGAAAATTGGGTTGTCCCCAGTAATGAACAGATCCAGATAAAAATTCTAAGGGATAAATGGCTCTCCAAACTTATCCAGCTTTTAGTTAAACACATTTAGCATCCCTCCTGACGGGACATGTATAGTTTAAATGGCCAGTGATGTATATTAGCCAAAAAATACAGAATACCCATGATACAGCTCACTGACCATATGAAGCTTAATGAGAGGGAAGTGATGATGTTTCAGTCCATCTTCAAAGGGGGAAGCAAACAATGGAAGGGATCTGGGTGAGAGAGGGGAGGGAGAAAGAAAAAGAGTGGCAGGATTTGGTATGGGCAAAGACAGTAAAGAAGCCCAGAGCACCAGGAGAATGAATGGAAATATGCAGTTGTGGGAAGTGGGGGGGGGGGAGAAACCTCTAGAAAATTCCAGAGACCTTAGATGTGAAAGGCTCCCAGAACTTAATGGAGATGACCTTAGCTGAAATTCCTAACAGCGGGGAGGTAGAATCTGAAGAGATCAATTCTAGTAGATAGACAGGGCCCCCAGTGGAGAGATGGGGCTACCCACCCATCTTCAAAATTTTGACCCAAAATTATTCCTGTTTAAAAGAAATGGCAAGGGACAAAAATGGAACAGACACTGACAGAAAGGCCATCTTAGTGACCAGCCCAGATTGGGATCCAGCCCATGGCAGGTATCAAACCCTGACAATGTTACTGTTGCTATGTTATGCTTGTAGACAGGAGCCTAGCATGGCTGTCCTCCGAGAGACTCTTTCAGCAGCTGACTGAGATAGATGCAGGTATTCACAGTCAACCATTGGACTGAGATCAGGGACCTTATGGAAGAGTTCCCCCTAGGGGAAGGATTGAAGGAGATGAAGGAAATAGCCACACCATAAGAATTACAACAGTATCAACTAACACAGACCCTCAGAGATCCCAGCCATTAAGCCACCAACCAAAGGTCATACATGGGCTTGCCCATGGCCTCTGGCACATATGTAGCAGAGGACTGCCTTGTTGGACCTCAGTGTGAGAGGATAAGGCTAACCTATAGAGACTTGATATCCCATTAAAGGGGGATGCTAGGGGTGGTGGTGAAGTGGGTGTGTGTGTGAGCGCATGGGTAGGGTTGGTGGGTGGTTGGGGGAGCACCCCATCAGAGGCAAAGAGGGAAGAAGGCAGTGGTGAAGAACTCAAGGAGGGGGGACCAGGAAGCGGGGTGACATTTGGAATGTAATTAAACAAAATAATTTAATAAAAAATTATTTTCTTTATTAAAATTTGTACTGAAACTCAGCATGTAAAGCAGAAAATAGGAATATAGCTTGTATGGGAATCAGAAAATATGTTTAATTAACCTTTTTTATGATGGGGAAAATTACTTGAAAAATAATAATTTAAGATTTAAGATGTGTTCTGAATCACTGCTTAAAAGATTCCCTTCTTTCTCATGACTTTCTCCTCATCCCTTTGCCTATGTTGAGGGAAAACAACACTGTGGAAAAACATGGCATTTTAATTGCAAGATATCCAGGTAGCAATACGAATTAAAGGAACTAGGGACAAGACACACCCTTCAGTGGCAAGACCTTAAATACCTACTTCCTCTAAATAGTTTCCATCTCCTAAGAGCCCATTAAATTTTAAAAGTAAGTGGATTCACTCATTGATTAAGTTTGTGCTTCCGTGACCCAATCAGGTTGATATTTCTATAGTGATTCTTATCTGACCTGGATATAGTTATCGCTCTGTATTCATTCATTACTGGTTATACAAATCTTTACTTTCTCTAAAGTTGCTATTCCAGACAAAGGGTGGGTTTCCAAAGACTTCCTATTTGGACTTCCACCCAATGTTTGCTTAATAACTTAGGTGAGAATCATTTGGGTAGGATTAGTTGCCATTTGCATTGTCCAGTGCATACTAAACAAAACTTCTCCCCCCCCCCCTTTGTTTTGTTGGTATGATGTCATTTGGTTCTCTTTTGTTGGTATGATGCCATTTGGTTCTCTTGTTTCAGTTTTAGTTGCTACCATTGCAACAGTGGATCTTCTGTTCCCTGTTCCTTCCTTTCTTTCTTTCTTTCTTTCTTTCTTTCTTTCTTTCTTTCTTTCTTTCTTTCTTTCTTTCTTTCTTTTTTTTAAGTAGATATTTTCTTCATTTACATTTCAAATGCTATCCCCAAAGCCCCCTATACCTTCCCCCCCCCACCCTGCTCCTCAGCCCACCCACTCCCGCTTCCTGGCCCTGGCATTCCCCTGTACTGGGGCATATGATCTTCACAGGACCAAGGGCCTCTCCTCCCATTGATGGCCTACTAGGCCATCCTCTGCTACATATGCAACTAGAGACACAGTCCCTTTCGAACTCAGCTCCTTGCCACACAATATTGCTTACACCTTGTGTTTTGGTCTGTTTTCTATTCCTGTGATAAAATTCTGACCCAAGGCAAATTGGGTGGGAAAAGAAGGACTTATTCAACTTTGACACCCTAATCACTCACAGTTCATCCTTCAGGGAGACAAGAGCTGAGACTCAAGGAAGGCAGGGAACTGGGGTCAGGAACTGAAGCAGAGACCATGCAGATATATCTCTTAATACCTTTCCTTCTGTGGCCCTTTCAACCTCTTTCTAAAGCAAGTGAGAAATAATTGACGAGGGTTTAAACTACCTATAGTGGGCAGGTCCCACCCACATCAAAAAAAAAAAAAAAAAAAAAAAAAAAAAAAAGACTCAAGTCTGGTCAGATCCCACCCACATCCAAAGAGATTCAAAGACTTGCCTACAGACAAATCTGATAGAAGTATTTCTCAGTTAAGATTTCTTCTTCCTACTTGGTTCTCACATGTGTCAAGTTTACAAAAAGGCCATCAGCACATCTGTACTGCAGGCATTTTCTCTCTCTATCTACTTAACTCAAGGATTCCTTTAGGAGCCACTCTTGGTGCTACAGTTAGACTGGTCTTTCCAACTTTGTATAGTGTGCTTTGCTTCATGACATATTATACTCATCTAAATCACTTGCATATTTAATTATTGCTGGTCACCCCAAATAAACCATCAGACATATTATATGACAGATTTTATCATAATTCTTTTTATTAATTCTTATTTATGGGATAAAGTAGATCCTTAAAAGCATGCTAAATATGTGAATAAAATATTGATGATGATGATGATGATGATGATGATGACAATGATAACCATAATATGTAAATGTTGTAAGAGATTAGGCAAATTCTGGATATCTTCTTTTGTACCCAGGAAAGCCATACTGGAAATCTGTAACAGTTTTCCTGTTCAACATTACCCTGTCCTCTGTTCCATCTTTGACTGTGACATCTGAAATACCCCTGTTGTTTCTTGAATTCCTTGTCTTATCCTCTGCTGTCTTGTGTATGCTTTCTTTATCTTTTGCTTTCCACTTTTTATTCACCATATTGAAAAGAGGATGATAACTTTTATTGAATATCAAAAAGTTAAAAGAGAAATAGACATAACTATTTCCTTGGAATGTTATCATTTGTCCTCTAGCATGCAAAATCTTTCCCCTTGACCATAAATGAATTCAGGTGAAAAGGATTATGGAATCCTGGGGGGTGATGGTGGGGGGATAAAATAAGAGAAAAAAAAGCCTCACAGCAATGAATATGATCATGATTTAAAAGCCCCTTGAATCATTAATTCAACCTAGTATCACCCACTTTTCACAAGCATGAATCTACTTTATTAAATTTTAAATGTCTCATTACTCCAAACTCAGAAAATAATTTTTCAACTGTTTCAGGTTTGTCAGTGTTTCTCTTTAAAAACTCCATTTACCTCATTGCATTCATTTTATTTTATTTTCCAAAAGAGGAAACAGGTAGGCCTTGGACCAACACCAGATTTAAAAGCAGAATGGGGTGGTCAGTTCTTGTGCTGAACAAAGCTAAAAAGCAAAGATTTGAGGCAGACTCAGGTTTTGAATTATACCATTCACGATATAGAGCATCGATTACAAAGCACCAAGTCTTCAAGATGAGAAGAATTCCCCATAGTGTGAGAGGCCCTAGTGCCAACATAATCACAGAGGACAGGATACAGTTCTCTGCCTCTCAGCTTTTGCTGTTCTCTGTCTGTATTTTGTTTTGTTCTTTAATCCATTTCATGCAGTCTATAGAAATGATAACCAGAAACTTGTTCAGTTAGAAGGTAGAGGGAAATGTTAATCTACTAACATTTGGAGATGATGGAGATGCCCAGGCCTTAGGCAGAATAGCAAGTAGGAGTATAATGCTCCAGGTGTGGGCCAACCTGACCTACAAAATACTCTCAGAAAAATCAGAGCTTCAAGGATCTATGACCATTTCACAATTCAGAGAAAAAATAGTTGAGTTCTCAGATAACACCACAAGAATGGAATCAGCAGAATCTAGATGGTATAAAACTCAGCTAGACTTTTTATACAAAACTGTTTAGAACTTGCATTTTTCATCAAATTTTGTAAAATAAAGAATAAAACACAAAGTGAGGAAAGGAAAAGAGAATTAAGTGTGGGGTCATTGAAAACAACAACAACACATGAAAAATTAACCAAGTGTGTTGTTGAAATTCGTATTTAAGTCAGGCAAACAAAAGAATATTTGCAGGATAATTGGTAATACATGAACATAATTTGAAAAATAGCTAAAACTATTCTTGTCAAATAGGTAATAAGTAATATTAAGTCAACAATATTTCTAATTGAATTAATAATGTGATTGACTTGCTATGGCAATAGTATTACATAATCAGAGTAATTGTCTCTTAGACGTGCAAATAGAATTATCTACTTCATGAGGAATACAACTTATAGTCTATTATTCAAAACATGTTTAGTCACATGTTGTTAAACTGGATGACAGACGTACAAGGATTTATGATATCAGTCTGTCTACCTTTGTGTGGTTTTGAACACTTTCATGATAAACAAAGACAAATAAGCATGACTTCCAAGTTTTAAAAAAGGCCCAAGTGGTCCAAACAGCAATAAATCAATGAGTTCATGAAAAATGTGCAAAATCATTAGCATGTAACAAGGAGAGCTAGGCTTGAGCACAGAAAGACAAAGCAAAAGCCCAAATATCAAACCAGGTTATAAATTACCTCTGTGGCCTAAACCAGAAGTTATGATGGCAGGGAAGTAAAGAATTTTGAAATCAAAGTCAATTAAAGAAAATGCTTTGAAAAATTAAAACTTCACATAATTGTTGAGTATGGTCTTAGAGAATTAACAATGCAAAGTCAAATTAGAATTTCAGCACAAGCTTTTTATATTTGTTTCACAAGCCATTTATCTTACATGCCTCATTAAAATTATATTCTTCATAGTTTTTCCTCCCATTGTTTTCAAAGATGACTTAGTTAGACAAGGCTCAGTTTTTGCCCAATGTACCAAAAATTAAGCCTGGATATGAACCTGAAGCAGACAGGGACATGGGGCCAGGGTCAAAGAAAGCGTACTGCTTAGAGAAGAATTTACCATCCTTCTTAGGCTGCAATATATATTTCAGCTCAGAGCCAGTAAGAAATCTACCACTGGAAAGGAATGGGATATGTGGAGATAGCAGGCAACACTTTTAAAAGCATCTATGAGCCAGGGTGTATCTAGAAATGTCAGGTTTCATCACTGAAATTTGGACTACAATTAATGCTAACATTTGGCATCTTATTTAAGCAGGAAAAATGAGACTCTAAGACAACATGTCTCTAGAAAGCTAAGAGAACTTTTGTGTATGGCACCTGCATGCAAGCATGTGAGAGATACAGGAAAACCATCACTGGCATATCAAATATCCATGGACTCCATGCGGAACTGGGAATGTGAATGAGTGATGGAGCTCATGACAAACCTGAGTCGTGTGGTCTGTAAACAGGCTGCTGCTCTAACTTCAGTCCAGCCAACCGTTCTAAAATTAACAACAAGTTTCTTCTGTTTTTTCATCATTCATATACATCCAGAAACCTAAACTTAATAACAATGTGAATTATTCCAGGTTTGTAATCATTGGCAAAACCTTCCCTGGTAGTCTTTTGGGGCCAATATCATGTCTGTAATATGCACCTGTTGGCCTGGGGTTGCATATTTGCAAACCTGTCATTCATTGCATCATCTTTCTCACATGAATTTGATACTTAATTTTGTTCATGACAAACTGCAATAGTTTACCTCGTTCAACTTATTGTTTTATACCCTGTTATTATGTTTTAATACTTCACCGGTATTCTTTTAATAAATATGCTGTTTCAAAATGCACATATTTGTCAAATATTTTGTAGAGGAAAATACAAGAGTAGAAATTAAAATCTGAGAAGGTGGGTAGACAGAAAGGCCTGTGGACTGTGGCATGAACTGTAAATACAATGCTGCTTTTCCTTGGACCAGTTAGTACACACTAATAGTGAAAGTCAAATTAGACTTTCATTCTATATGAGCTTTCAAAATATAAATGGTAAACCCAGCATTTCTCTCACTGAAGTAGAGGATACTATAGATCACTGTGCTTAACTTATGCTCCAGGGTCCAAACATCTAGTATGACCTCTACTAGATAGTGAGTAATGCTATAATCATGTTCGATGGTCAGACCAATGTCTCTAATACTAAGCCTTGGCCTCAAGAGGCACATAAGTGAATGAAACACCTCAGAGTAAACCTGGCACTGCACAGGCGATTATTCATTGATTCTTCAAGACCACAATGATAAAAGATAGTAGACCCACAAATGCATGGGGGAGACAGGTTGTTATGAAGAAAGAGGATTGGGATGGGAATTGGAAATGAGCCTCCAGTTTCGTCTCTGCTGCCAACAAGTTATAAAAATTCTCTCTTCCCCAGTTCATTATTTATTTACTGTTTATACCTTGCCTATTTTCAAAACAGATTGGAGGTGGCTTTCAATAAAAGCCACTAATGTATCAGAACTCTTTTACGAGGTAATAACACAGATAAAAAAGCAACAAAGAAACTTACAGCAGCAAATCTAAGCTGTGGGAATTCACTGAAACCAGGAAAAGGCTGTGAGCTTCACAGCCACAGTGGAGTCGAAAGTAAGTTATAGTGTTATCAGAATCTACGGGTCTCAGTGCCCATACTCCTGAAAGGGGTGGTGGGATTGAGACTGCCCTGCAGTCATCATAAGGTCATCCCTAAGTGTAGGTGTCTCTGTTAAAATGTGACATTTCTGAAAACATACCCTTACGTTCTGCACAATCAAATACTACCATATTAGTTAAAGGAAAATGTATTATTAGTCCTTTCTTTAATAGCCTATGCACTCCTGTAGCCAGGGAAGTATAAGAACAAGGAGACATGCTAATGAAAATTCCTGCATGGTTGCAAAATAATTAAATCCCAAAGAAAGGAATTGCATTTTGAAGACAACTCAAAAGGGGTGCAGGGGAATTCCATGTAGAATGATGAAAATGTGTATCCAGAAAGTTTGAAATTTGCAAGTTAACAATAAGATGCACATAGCTGAAGGAAAGCAGGCAATCAGAACCTGCGGCCAGCGCATGAAACCAAATTGCAGCAAGACAAAGGACGTGGGCTCTGGTACTGTTTCCCTCTGCAGACTGCGTTCCTCAGCTACATTCATATACTTTCAGTTACTGTTGCTTAATGAGCCTAGCTATAAAAGTGCTCAGGGGAAAAATATGAACCAACATGACATCCATCTTGTGTTGACGTGATACCCCTATATTCCAGAGAAGGTGAACTATTTCATATCAGCAAAATTCACTGTAGCAGAAACAGCTATATATTCTTATGAGTTCTGTTAGAAATGTACAGGCAAGATTCACAGTAGGAAAAGACTGTTGGTGCCCTGTGAACTACCATAACAACCTCTCAGGTAAAATGTACCTTTTGCATAATTGTAGCATAGCTGTTATTGGGAAAACCAATTTCTTTCTGATTGTATTTGAGGTCCAATCCAACATTGGAAATCCATACCTGGCAAGTGTAAATATTCAAAACAACATCAAAATAAAACCATAATTGGAGAGGTTGTAAGCTTTAGGAGGCAACTTAGTGCTGTAGTTTATGTAACCTCAAATAAGGCTGAGCTGCCTTCAAGATATGTATGTTTATACCTACAGATAATTGCCACTCTTCAGCCTTGATCAGAGAAGCCTCTCTTTTTAGTGAACTGCAGTAAATAGAGCTTTGTGGCTGCACAGGGTACTGCGGATAACTGACACTTGAGTGTGCAGCCCTAAACAAGACATTTATACAGTTTTCATTAAGGTTTGGGTAATAATGTAAAAAAATGGAAATAATGATGTAAGATCTGGAAGATAAGGAGAAGGAGTGCCAAGTGCATGGGTCACTAACCATCACTAACCACCACTAACCATCACTAACCATCACTAACTACCACTAACCATAACTAACCACCACTAACCATCACTAACCATCACTAGCCACCACTAACCATCACTAACCACCACTAACCATCAATAACTGCAAATGTTTGCGCTTCCCTGCACAAGAAGGGTCCCACGAGCTGGTGATCACGCTCCTTTTGACAAAGAAGAAAGACATGCAGTAAAAAGAAGGCATCTGGGACTTGTAATGTGGGTGTCAGCTGACCCCATGACTCATGGCTCTGTGATGATATCTTTGTAGTTCCTGTATTAGTCTAGACAAAGCAGAAATGTTAAATCACATGTAATTCTGGCTTTGCATTTCCTGTGTGGCTAGGTAACTATATCAAAACAAATGCTATGGACAGTCAGGACAGAAAACATGGACTGTTTAAAGTGACCAGTAGAAGAAAGGTGGCAAAAATTGAAAAAAAAGAAACAACACTACCGAAATTCCCATTATCCACAACTGTATCAGGAAATTGGCAGGAAACCCAGTAATATGTTTCCAGTGGCTACTTAAGAAAATTAAAGTCCACCTTCTAAAAGAGAGAATTGTGTTTGTGTGTGTGTGTGTGTGTGTGTGTGTGTGTTTGTATACATACATATATGTGTGTGTATGCATGTGTATACACACACAACATTAAGAAATAAAGGGATGTGCCTAGTTATTCTTTAAATATATATGTCTACACAAGACGATATTTGTTAGCAGAGGTTATTTATCTCGGTTGGGAGATATCTTTGTTGTTATCACTATGGAGGCAATTGTAGCTGTGGATAGCAGTAAGTGATGAAACTAGGTATCTTACAATGCAGAAATCAGTTTCTATAACAAACTATAGATGGTCAGTTAACAATTTTGTTCTGCAAGGTTGAGTATCCCAAGAGTGGAAAAGTTTTTCATCTTGGCATCAACAGTTAAAACTTCTTTCATTGAAGAAGATTCCCACAACCCACTTTGCTTCTCAAAGTATTAGTGAAAAACTTACAGATATTTATCTAAAATCTTGTGATGCTCAGGAGATCTGTCTCCATTTATCTGATCTTAAAAAGCTTTGGGTTATGTTCAAATAACCCTCAATTTCCACCTTGGATCTTAATCACCATTTCATTATGACTTGCTTTTATTCATTATATTTGCTTCTATGATTTTCTTTGGATCTCTTTCATAGATACCTATTTTGGCTGATGTTGTTATATGACTTTCTGAATTTGGCCATAACTATTTCTGCTTCTGTAATTTTACTCCTTTTCTGATGTCTTGAGATTTATTGCTCTCAAATGGCACCCAGGTAGTCAGTTAAATGTGAAAAGCCCTAATGTGAGCCCTTTGAGTGTGAAATATATATATATTTAATATTTGATGCCACTTTTTTTGCTTCTCAAGGTCCTACCTAAATGCCAATCATATACCTAGGTATATTGATATTCCAGAAATTGTCTTTAGATTTAACAATATTCTGTCTTGAGTAAGATAAAGTACACACAATGGAAACAAAATAATTAGAGTGAAAAATCATTGCTTTAAAAAGAAGTATGATTTCATATAGTTTCTTTGGAGGAGATGCTGCCACAAACATGATGCTTTGTCATCTCATTTCTTTGGGTTGTAAACAAAATTGTCTCATGCCTGAAATATTTTTAAACTAAAATCTTTAGTCTGCAAACCTTTAGAAAGCTCAGTTAAAGCTTTAGCTGGTCCCCATGTGCAAGGTAAATCTGATATGAGTGGGATGTTATTGTAGAAAACTTTCCCTTTGCTAACTCTTTCAAATGCCATTTCCATCTGAGGCTTCTTCTGCATGGAGACATTAATATATTTTTCTGACATTTTTCATCATGATTGGCATTCTCCAGAAAAAACTCCCAAGCCGTTACTTTCATTAAAATTATTATTACTTTTGGATGTCATAAAGATCAAAAGACGATTGTTCCTAAGACAAAATTCTCGTCACTGACACCCAAGGAATCCATAGGATATTATGTGTATACAAACTCTGAAGAAAGGTCAGATATCAAGAACTTGTGTCCTCCCAGATTCTGGGCAAAGGGGGTGTTTTAAGTGATAGCTTATACTTCATACTTACATTCTACTTCATATTTACATTCTACTTCATTCTTACATTCTACTTCATTCTTACATTCTACTTCATACTTACATTCTACTTCATACTTACTTACATTCTACTTCATACTTACATTCTACTTCATACTTACATTCTACTTCATACTTACATTCTACTTCATACTTACATTCTACTTCATACTTACATTCTAGAACAGGGAAGAAGAAGAAATTCTTTTTCCTCCACACAATACAGATTGCTTCTTTTGAGGCCAGTGTTGAGTCATTTTGTTTATTGTATCTGTTTTTTTTTTTTCTCTAGGGTTAATGGAAAGCCATATTACACGGTTATTTTCAAGTAACTTTGATCTTCAGATATGCTGAGAAATGTCTTTGTTTTTTTTTTTTTTAAACTCATGCTGAAAGAAATTTCAATAATTTCTCAGATGGCTTTTTGGAGTTTGCATACATATGTTTACCTGTACACAAGGCAAAACTGAATACAACACCTTTTTTTTTTTCTTCTTTTTTTTTGCAGGGTATCCTATACTTTGGAATATAGGCAATGTCACAGTTTCAGTAATTGAAAATGTCATCCTAGTTCTAGTGATATATTTAATTAAATCTTATGGAAAGGTAGTAGAAATTCCTCAGGATTTTATTGAGACCAGTCAGTACATAAAATGCTTTCTCTACCAGTACCAGATATTTATTGAATACCTCCTATTTGTCAGGCATTCTGTCAGGGGTACTATAGATGTTATTTTATTTGGCTCTCCAGTGTCTTAGAACTATGTGCTTATGAAATCATTCCTTTCAAGTGACACAAATATACTTTTAGCCCCTTTCAAGTCACTTTGGACCATGTAAGTAAGTTGAGCAACTCAATAAAGAAAATGGTGGTTATGTAAACCATTGACTTATTTAAAAAATATATGGTTATTTCATTCATTTATATTTAGAACCTTATCGCCTTTCCCAGTTTCCCCTCTGCAAACCCTCATCTCATCTCTCCTTTCCCTGCTTCTATGAGGGTATTCTCCTACCCGACCACCCACTCCAGACTCACCACCCTAGCATTCACCCACACTGGGGCACTGAACCTTCACAGGTCCAAGGGCCTCCCTTCCCATTGATGCCAGATAAGGCCATTCTCTACGATATATGCAGCTGGAGCCAAGGGTCCATGTGAACTCTTTGGTTGGTGGTTTACTCCCTGGGAGCTCTATGGGTCTGGTTGGTTGATATTGTTTTTCTTCCTCTGACTTCTTATGAGCAATAAAATTAAACTGAGCAATGCTGAGTCCCTAAGACTTCATTGTTAGTTTGTATTGGTATTGTTATTTATTTCATCTAATATAGCAACCAGTAGCTAAAAGAGGAAGCGCTGTTATAATAGGAAACTGAACATGTACAGATGCTTCAAAGATTGAAGAATAGTCAATAGGAAATTGAAATCAACAACTGAAAACTCATGTTGCTCAGCGGCAAATATTTGGTACAACTATTACCTATAATAGGGTTATAGGGTTAACAGCCGGCCATGCCTCGTCTATGGCAGCAGTCCCAGTGGAAATAACTAGAAGCATCAAAACACTACTGTGTGGTGGACACTACCAGGTGCATTGACAAGACATTGCAAGAGATAACTCGAGAACTGGCTGACTTACAGGAAGAAAGGGAAAAGATTAGAGAGTAAGAAAGCAGGGGCTATATTTCTAGAAAAGTCAGCTGCATCTAGTCAAAAACAATGAGAGAAATAAGTTTTTAAAATTTTGATAACTTTTAATTTAGGAAAATTCAAGAAAGTAAAAGATCTAAAAACAAGGGTCAAATTTCTACTATAGCATTTAATTACAGTCTGAAAGTCATGATTACCTTCAAAGAGAAATGCAAAGGGTTAAAAAAAATTAAGAGGTTTGAAAACTAAGATTCAGAGAAAGAAATATGGATAGGGATTTCAGCATATGACTGTAGCTGTAAGAAAAATTCATAAGCAATAGGAGGATTGAACTTTCCTTCCCTACAACCCTGCCTTCCAGCACTGGAGAACACGCTCTGCCTAGAGTGTTTACAAAGCTCATCATGGTAAGTTAGGGGCATTAGATCATCTCAATCCAGCATAAAACCACGTCATTCTTGAAAGCAGAGAATGTTTGTGCACAGTCCAGTACAGAGTGATAGCCACACCAAGTCGTAGGAGAAGACCACAGAGTAATCCACGACACCTTCTGGGCTTTCTTCCTCAGTTTCCCCAGGGCTACTATTACTGTAATTATTCTGTTTCTCTTCTACTGAGGCATATTAAATGTTTGAGGAGGAGAAATAAGAAAAGTCTTAGCCAAGGAGATTGAGAGGGGCTATCTCCACCTTCAGAGAACCTGCTGGATGCATGGCCTAAATAGGATGTGGGGATGGCTTCCTTTGCAGCTTGCTAACTGTCATCTTCATGTAAAAAGAGCACAGCTAAGATCACTTTCTGCTCTTCACATTATTTTGTTTTGTTTTGTTGTTGAGCACATTGCCAAACTATCTTTGCAAGTTGCTTGGGAGGGGGTAGGTATCATGTTGTAGATTGGGTGTAGGTTAAAGAATGTGAAAGTAAATTATGTGTCTCTCCCTCTAAATCACCTCCAGTCAAACCTTTGTCCTTTATATAAAGTATTTCCTTCACTCTTTCTCCCATCATCTCCATTTAAATCAGACAATAGAGAATTCCAAGAACTTAGGTGAGTCCAGAATTTGTAAAGTGAAAGGAACCCAAAATTCAGTGTGACAGCTTCTGATGCCAGTTTACAGGGAGAACACCACAACCCAAGATATTTCTAGGAAGCAAAATAATAAGCATTTATTTGGATAAATAAATAATTTGTGCTCTGAAGCATAAAATTTTAGGGTTTGTTCGTTCTTAAAGTTTCTAGCAATATTTATGCTGACTTAAATGCTTCCCAAGAACTCCAGCAACACAGCAAAACAGGGCTAGCCTTGTAGGGTTGTCTCATAACAAGAATTAAAGTGACAAAGGTTTACCAGTGAATTAACTGGTATGGAGTCATCAATAGTTTCATAATGGTTTCGTTGAAACCTCAGATTAAAAGGACTTTGAAATTACATCACAGTATAAGCACCCACCCACCTCCATCCCCCACCCCCACACAAATACAGGGGATCTTTTGGAAACTAGGTCAGAAATATATGAGTGTGTGTATTATCTATTAATAAGGAACTTATGTCAAAAATTTCTGTTTGTTTAACAAATATGAGGTAAATCACAATGAATGAAATTTTACAGGGCTGGTAGAATGATTCAATAGGTGTAGTAACTTGCTGAATGGACCTGAGAACCAGAGTTTGATTTTGGCACTGGAAAAAAAGAGGTGACTTCTGAAGGTTGCCTTTCTTCTGATCTCTCTCTCTTTCTCTTTCTCTTTCTCTCTCTCTCTCTCTCTCTCTCTCTCTCTCTCTCTCTCTCT
>NC_034590.1:160319840-160342712 GCF_900095145.1 Mus pahari | reverse complement strand
TATACACACACATACACTATATACACACACATACACTATATACACACATACATACCATATACACACAGAGACACAAACTAGTGATACATACATTTTCAAAGAATAGTAAATATAAGAGGGCTTTATCAAAGTCAGAGAAATATCAGTTGACCCTTCTTCCTGCCAACATGTCAAAGTATAACAGATTATGAATATATCCAAAGCAAAAGAGTCATTGAAATGTTAAATGGAAGTTGCTACAGAATATGTTTGAATAGAAAAATTACTAATGGGGCAGTCTAGGTCTCATACCAGCCATTCAAATGCCAAATGTAACTGAAATAGTGCTCAGATCAGGGAGCTGGCAAACCCACAAATGCCTGTGAGCAGCCTTGCAAGACGATAAAGAGCTGGGGAAACTGAGTGGGTTACCTGGGAAGAAAGGCATTAAGCTACCATAGTTCACAACATGCAATAATGTCTACTGAGAAAGCTAATCCCAGGATACTTGCCAAGTGATTATTTCTCAGGATGACTAATCACAGATGGAATTAAGAAACAAAATACATTAGAATTAGTGTTGTTATAGAAATCAAGTTATACTTATTTGGAAAAATAACAACCATAACAAAATTTACCAGGAGTTTGCATAGATTTATTGACTACTTTTCTTTGAATGTCAGAGTTATATTCAATTTTACCGACAATATATTATGATCCAAGAGAATTGAATTTTTCCTTTCTGTTCAGACATGATTAGGTGCTGACTGCAGACATGAACAATAGGCATCTGGTAACAAATGGCCTACTGTCACAGGAGAGAAGCCGAGATCAACAATCTTCCTCCCTGTGGGTGTTTCACAAAGACGGATTTAGTCACTGTAGAAGGATTAGTGAGTGAGTCTAAGTTTGGTTTGTGTTGGTTTGCTCAAGATAGTTCAGCCTATCCTGATACTATAGAACATATTTTTTGCATTGTATGAGTGACTTGTCTTTTGCTTTTATGATACTCTTGATAAAAGCAGCTCATCTTGTCTCGCGGTTGCAGGAGATCTAGTAGACTGTGGCAGGAAAGGTAGGATGTAGCTGGTCCTTCTCAGTCTAGAATCAGAAAGCAATGACCAATGGAAACTCATGTTTAGTCCTGGACAACAGTGCAGGGAGTGGCATACCCAACAGGTTAGAGACCCTGGCCTTCTCACCTCAACTAATTCAAGCTGGATAGTCCTTCACATATGTGCCTGAAGCTTACCTTCTACGTTTCTAGATCTTGTCAGTTGGCCAATCAGTATTAACCACCACAACTCCATAGCTTTTCAACTTGACACCTAAAGATACCACTTTTGAGCCATCACCCTCCACTCCTCATCCTCGTTGTCTTTAACGATCCCAACCCTGTTTAAAATTTCAATTCTCATCTTCACTTTGAATTCCTGTAACATCAGGAAACAAATTATAGACTTCCAACACATCACAGCACATAGTGAATATTTCAATTCCAAGGGTAAATAGTTGAGAAATAACAAGTGAAAAAGGATCAAAGCGAGAACAAATTCCAGCAGCAAAACACCAAATCCTGAAGAATCATGTTACACATGGTGGGATTATCTAAGCTCCCAGGAACTGAGACAGTGATATCATTCAAGCCTTGCTCCCTGCAACACACACAGCCTCCCTCCCTAGCTGGCTCTATTTTATGAGTGAGGTTTTCTTCAGCAACTATCCATGGTTCTGCCATCTCCCACATCCCGAGGTCTCCACTGAAACTTATGGCTCACCTTCACACTTTTACAAAGTGTTTTCCCAGTGCCTCACAGCAGGCACTGCAAGCTGCTCCCATTCATTGCCTGGCCTCAGCGACTCTATGAAACCATGACACAGTACGCCATGACTCCCACAATATGGCATGTTAAATAAAGATATATTTAAATGATAATTACCATCTCTTTTTCAACATGTCTTGGTTGAAACTTGAAATCTGCTCACCAGTTTTATATTAAAACACACATCCTTTTGTCTTTCTGTTCACTGTTTACTGCTTTTATTGTTATAGATAGAGACAGCAGCCATGCCACAACCTGAATATTAGCTGGTCTTCAGTTGAATAAACTAATTCATTACATTTAAATTTAACTTCATTTATTGTCTTAGAACATGGGAAGAATGAAGCCAGCTTGTTCGTCACAATATCACACAAACAGCCCCAATGCCTTGTTCCTGATAGAGTCTTTCTTTCCTGTTTAAACCTCACAAGCCAGGCCTCCATTACCCATGATTTCCTTCGCATGTTTGTTTTCCAAGCTCCCACCAGACTAGTCCATTAAGCTTTGCTTATAGCTGTGTTATTTTTGCCCAAAGTTGTAATCTCTCCCACATTTCTTTTGATAAACAGTTCTAAATGCCCAAGACCCACATGGATCATTTATTAAGGAAAAGATTCACTTTTAGAAACTTATTTTCTGTTATTAGTTACTACTCTTGTTACTGTGATAAAATAACTTTTTAAAATTGAAAATAGATTCTTGTCTCATACAGTATATCCCAACCAATTTCCCTGTCCTCTTCCCAGCTGAACCCCTCACCATGCCTCCCTTTTCTCCCAGATCCACCCTTGCCTTTCATTTCCCTTCAGAAAAGATCAGGCCTCCAAGAGACTACAGCCAAACAAGACAAAACAAGATAAGACAAGGGAAAAGCCTTTATATCAACATGGAACAAGGCAGCCAAGCCAGCGGGAAGAAAAGAGTCCCCAGAGCAAGCAAAAGAGTCAGAGACCCACCAGCGCCAACTGTTAGGAGTCCCAAGAGCAAGCAAAAGAGTCAGAGACCCACCAGCGCCAACTGTTAGGAGTCTCATAAGACTACCAAGGTAGCACCCATAACACACACACATACACACACACACACACACACACACACGCACACACACACACATAAATCCTGCAGGCCCTGTGCTTGCTATTTGAGCCTCTATGAGCCAGTATGAGCCCTACTTAGCTGATTCAGTGGGCCATCTTCTCCTGGTTGACAAAAGGTACTGAAGGAAGGAAGATTTAGTTTGGTTTAGCATTTCAGGTAATGAAATCCAACATGACAGGAGAGGTCTTAATGCAAGAGTGAGGTGGATGGGCACAGTGCGTGCACATAAAAGGAGGCAGTGCTCTGTGAAAGCAGGGCTTAGCGCACACTCTTCTTTTTGAGTCATCCAGGTCTCTGGGCAGGACAGGCAGGTTACTGCTGGTACGAATAACCGTCACTGACATGCCTCTATGTGTATCTCTTAGAGTATTTCAGACATTGCCAAGGTGACAAGACTGAAATTATCACTGCTTGCTCAGATCTTCACCCTTCTTCCTCCTTCCTTCCCACAGTCCCTTCCCTCATTTACCCTTATTCTTTTCTCCTTTCTCTTTTTCCTCCATTTATTCCTGCATCTTTTTTTCCTTCCCTCATTTCTTTCTTTCCTTCCTTTCCTAAGATATGAGGCTAGTATTGTAGTTGATCTTAGAAGTCCTGGACAGGTAAAAGAAACCAATATCATTTTAAAGCAAGAGGTTTGTAACAAGGACCACTCAGAATCACTAGGGAGAGGGAATGAGGAACCTTTCACTTTTCTTGCCCCCTTGATAACTATGAAGCTCAATCTCGATCCCATTATCCCTTTCATTCAACCAACATCTTGTTTCTAAACTTAGTTTTCCTTCTGGTCTTAGGTCTAAGGAGTTCATGCTGGCAGTTTCCCCACTGTCACCTAAACTCTCAGTGAGTAGAGAATCGGTTTCGCCTATCATTTTATATTTGTCCCATTTACAAAATTTTCTCAGAGTCTCAGACAGAGGCTTTATGGCCTTCCATAGATCTGTGCCTGTGCTTATATAGGCACAGAGGTGCTCTCATTTACACACAGCATTGCTCTTTCTACCTGCCTGACAGAGGTGCTCTCACTTACACACAGCGTTTCTCTTTCTACCTGCCTGGTGCTTCAAGTGGAGCCTGTACAAGGAGACAAATGTATTTTTATTCAAATCCAAAGTTGCAGCTGTACAACATATTCATTGCCTTTAAGAAAATTATCAATCTGCCAGCCTTTATTCTGATATATACAATAGGGATAATAGCACCCACTCCTCAATCTGTGCACTATCTGTTCCATGAGGGAGTCATCCATTGCAGATCCTGGCATACTGTTGGCACTTGGGAAGGGTTCTTTAGCACTTCACGGATTTCCTTTTAGCTTTGCAATGGCCAGCATGCATATTTAAAATTATTATTTTCTTTCCATCACCATAGGTAGTCTGCTGAAGACCCCTCTCTCTGCATTACCTTAGACTTAAATAAAGGCTCCTCAGGCCCAGGATAGTACTAAGAACAACTTCTCTCTGTTTGCCTGCCTAACAAGGATAAATGGCTCTATCTCTGTGGTTTATGTTGAATGCCTGATAATGCATCTTCAAGAAAAGCACTTAGCAAGAATACACATAAATATGACTATAATGTGTATTCAAACTACTCTATTCGCAAGGCCAAGTATACAAATGAAGGATGAAAACAAGCAAAATAGGTCACTAAAATTAGCCTGCACTGTTTGCGAGGCAGATAATAATAATACTGTGTTGTCTCTTAGCGCCTGGCTTTCAAGGGTTTCTGGTTACATAAGAAAGATTTATTGCATGAATAAGGCACTCATTTTCTTCCATCTTAATGTGATGTCTGCTAGTCTGGAAATGCAAGTCATAGAGATGTATTGCCTAAAGTGCACTTTCTGGAAGGTCCTTTGCCTTCCAAACCTTGATATTTGAATATTATATAAAGTCGATTTATATTCTTTAATCCTTCACAAACATTGAAATCTCTTTCCCTGAGCTCCCAGCAATCAAGTCCTGCAGGAACAGAGCAAAGCCCAGAGGTTATTTCCCTTAAAGAGATACACAAGAAAAGAAAATATCTAATCATGCTAGAGGAATTAATATATACCAATCCCCAAGCCACATGGAAGAAAACGTCTTGTGTATTATTGCCTATTTTGCTTCAATGGAAAGAAAGAAAGAAAACAAAACTAAAAATACTAAATACTTTCTATAAGAAAATATAGCTTTCATAAAAGTTTCAAATTGTTTATCATTCATTGGTTACTAAAAAGAACACAAATGCCATTTTGTATTTGGTGATAGAAGAAATCAGAACCAAGGTATCAGCAAATAGGCACCAGTTATTTCCATCTCACCAGATGAGTGACTTTAAAATGTCAACACTGCAGGAGCCAGGAAGTATAGAGGCTTTCCTGTGTATGGAGGCTATGATTCCATGACAGGCCTCACTAGCATCTAGGTTTTTCTGTCTGTACTGTCTACCACTGTTGTGGTCATGTTGTTAGAAGCTGCATACGAATAGCACTTGGTAGGAAGAATAGCACATTGGGGATGGAACACAAGGTCTCAAATATGCCAGGGACTACTTTACACCTGAGAAATAGCCGGCTCTCCAATAGTAGTTTTCAACTGTCAATCTTTCAAATCATGGGTCCTTAGATAAGTCCTTTATAAACACTTCCAATTTAGACCTTACAACTTACCTGAAAGGTGGTATTATTGTTCTGTGTCTGAAGTAAGAGAAACAAATTTCATAGAGGAAAGACAATTTGTTTGATGCAGGAACGTTATTTTAAGACTGGCATTCTAACTTATCAAATTCAAAGGAGTCCATATTTTCATCGGTGTGCCAGAGTCTTGAAAGCTACAGAGAAAAAATATTCATAGAATTTTCTTTCAACCAATAGAAATATTAACCCTATACATGAAGAAATGTTTTGAAAACATCTTGAAAAAATTTAAGGATGCGAAAGACATTTAGAGAACCTTGCTCTAGGTATTTAGCTCTACACATTTCCTACCCCTTGAGCTCTCTATAACGGTTCTCTTCTTTCATACGTAGGCTTCTCAATCTTTCTCTTACTATTTACTGAGAGATATGACATGGAGGTATCTTGAAAGTGTCTATCAAGTTAAACAAGTATCCCGGAACTCTTAGAGGAAATCACTGAACTTGCCACTATGCACAAGTGTATCTGTTCCCCTAACAACATTGAGAAAATAAATCTCTTCATGAAATACGAGGATGGTACCACAGCTATTATCCATGAAATGCTTGCAGATTCACACACTTTCAGTATGGCATAAGATGTTGGTCAGTGCTGTACACTTCGAATTCACGTGGGCAGTGAATCTAAGTGAACAGAAACTTCCAAAGGGCGCGGCTTCCTATGTCTTCCTAGCCTCCTCTGATTCTCTTTCAAGTTCATTACCTCCAGGGAGGGAGATTCTGTAACAGCCCATTTGATATATTTTAAAACACAAAATGGAAGTAAGGTCTAATCTATGAAAACGATGCAACTGTAACTTCTTTGTTATGTCTCTCAGATGATTCTCATACGATATTTGCTTTTACCTTAACATTAGAGGCAACCACCACTTTACATTTTGTGAAATATGGAGAATTAAATGTGTTGCCAAGACTGTTATTGCTCTCTCCTGTGTCTGTGTCTTGGTCAGAAACACAGAAAGGATATGATGATATTCTCAAAATGCAGCAACTCAAGAAAGCTATAACAACAAACCGGAAACTCTATGGGCGGCATTTGGAGAAATTGGGAATATAAATAACACATCAGCAGACTTATCCTGTGTTGTTGGAGAGAGGAAAGCAATGGAGGCAAAATATAGGAGGAAAGTGAAGCCAGAAGTCACCTCCCCCAAACAAATTTTTCTATTACTGCCTGAGGTTTCTGAAAACAACAGTGTTCCCCAGTATCATCCAAGCAGGTCATCTTCCTGGGGAAGAAAGAAGAGGGGAAAGGAAGACAGAACATCTGAAGGAGCAACACATGTGCATACACCATGCCTACAAATTATCTTTTATGATTCACATGCACCCTGAAACTCTTAATGCCATATTAGCCCCTCTGTCTCTGAACATCTACGAGAATGAAGTGGCAACTGACCGCAGAGTGATAGCATGCAGTTCCCTCCTTTGCTCTGATTTCATATGTGGCTGATTTTTTCACTTGTAATTTGTATTACATACATCGAACCATCACAATGGAGTCTAATTACTCAGAAAGTATGTTGTTTTGGAGAATTGAGGCCTAAACTGAAGAGACTAGCCTAAAGCAATGTGAAATAACTAAATTGTGTGTGCTTCTTTGGGAAACAAGTAAAGGAAACTTATTCTAAGTACGACCATTTCGTTTTCAGACTCCACTTATTCATGGGGAGAACGTAAATTCTAGGTCTCAGGTCCTAGAGAATCTAGGGACTTCCCTGTAGCTGAATAGCTTCTCTTGTAAACAGTTAGTCCAACCGTCTCAGGGACAACTTCTATGGAGACAGTTGTATGAGTCCAGCCATCTCAAGGACAACTCCATCTTGCTATCAAGGTCAAAGAAGTTCATATTTCCAGGCCTAGGAATGAACTCCTATTCTACTTCTCCAAATGTTTCCTTAAGTTTCTGCTAACCAGTAAAGAATATAGATTGCTGTTCTCGAAACCAAGGTGCATAAATTGTAAACATAGAGAACCAATTGCCTGTTATACCCTAGCATGCAACTGCCCAGCTGCTTTGTCCCCTTATCACTCTGAGCTCCAGAGTGAATGTCTAGGGGAATAAATTAAGGACCTTGAAGCCAGGTGCCCTGGATATGGACCAGTCTCCAATGAGTAATCCCTTGCTTAGCCCATAATGTCAAAATATAATTGGATAACACCACAGTTCCCCCTGACCCATTTGCTTTGTGTTTCCCATACTTTAACAATGTTGTGCAATCTCCCTTTGAGGACAGTTCAATTCCTGAAGTGGCCACCTTCCTGAGCTCTCAGAAAATGAGGCTTTCATTTTTAAGCTTTCATACCTGACATGAATTTTCTCAGCTTCCACCCTGAATCCTATACTCCTTGATTACATATGCCTAAATGAAACTCAGTAGATTTAAGCACGTTGCCCAGTGTCTCACAGCAAATGAAGTTGAAGAAACACTCAGACTTATTCCACATTTTACATATTTATATTTTGTGGCTTAATTTGGCAATAAAGATTAATTTACTCATTTCATGCATGATTTTTCAATCACCTATTAATCTGACTGTCTATCTATCTATCTATCTATCTATCTATCTATCTATCTATCTATCATCTATATATTTATCTATAGTCCTCTGCCTTTCAGGATAACAATTTTGGGAAAGACAGTCTTCAGCATCTTCAAGAATTGACATAGGAAAGGTTTCTTTCTCCATGAATGAAGCAGGAAATAATATTCTGCCTGTTATTTTGAGTCTCCCTACCACCTAATTCCCTGTAAATCACTGAGTAATCAATCTGAAGAAGTAACATGCAACAGCATTAAAATTAGGGGTGTTTGAAGAGGGAATTAGTGCACTCACTCATTATTCTTGATTAATAGAAAATTATCCTGCTAACATTTACTGTGCTATTCATTTGTTATTTGGAAGTGATTGGCTACAAATAGCAGTTCAGAACACGACAGTTTTTGGTTACAGTCAGAGTCATAATTACATCTATGGTGCTTTCCCTTCAGATCTGCCTTCTTCACTTGAAAGCACTTCTTACGTTTCCTTGAACACCACATCTTCACACTTATCATCAGATTTTGTTTTTGTTTTTTTTTCTCCCAAGCACAGAGATATCAGGGCCCTGTTCATTTACCAGGATCACAAGGACTTAAAAAATCACGAGACTAGGAATTTAGTTTACTGACCAAAGCTGTTAAATCTGACGGCACAAATAACTCTATTCTCCAAATTCTTCGTTAGTCTGTTTCCATCTTCAATGGACAACACATCCATCAGCCTTTCAATTTCTTCCAAGTAGTCTAAGGGCTTTAGGCAAAATACTGACTGAGCTTCATTGTTTACCTCTGAAATTCTAATTCTTTTTCTCTTTTGTCTTTAAATATTTTATCCTGGAAAATTTCTATATCCCAGGGTAGTCACAGGACACAAATATTTTCAAGGCATTGTCTAAGTTCAGCTTGACTTACCTCACCTAAATCCATCTTTCTTATAGGAAATTGATACAGTTGACTGTCTTAAGAAATGGCTGCTAGCATAGTTTACCCTTAGGTATTAACATTGATTGTATATTGGCTCACTAACGTGTGAATCATTCAGAGATGTTTACATTTCTTTTTAACATAAAGACCCCACACACAGTGATTCTCAGGCAAACATTCCCATTGCAGTTATTGCATGCACTTCATCCATGATGAAATAACAGTCACTTGGTCCACATCACAGACAAGGTCAAGCCTGAACTTAAGAAATAGCTGCTTTTGGAGATTTCAATTTATAACAATGAATATTTGTCTGTTAAGATAGCTAGTAGGACTACAATTAAATTAATAAGAGATTAGGTGTTACTTCCTGTTCCTGTGATGTCTAAAATCCGATGTTATTCCGTCAAACTGACTTGCTTTTTACTTGTTCTACTGTCGTAGAAAACATGCATCTGCAGTGCTGAATTCCATTCCAGAGCCCTGCATAAAATCTACAGAATTTGTACTTTAATAAGTTCGACCAAGTGTCTGCTTGAATTTGAGAATCCCTCAGTGCCCGTGGAATACTCAAGAGCAGATCCAATGGGATTACAAATGAATTTGAACAAGATTTTTCTTTTCTTTGACTGATGGTGGATCAGGGATGCCAGCCATAAGAGTGTTTCCCAGGCTGTAATATAATTTTTACTTGGAGTACACAAAAACAAAGACAAAAACAAAGCCGAGGATACAATGAGTGAGTTGTTTAACACTATCTCATATCTGTTACTACATGACAATGCATGCAAATAGATGTACTTCTCTTTGGGAGTTTAGATTCCAGTCAGGCAGAATGATGTGAATTCCGTGCCCACAGACAAAAGAAAGCAAACACTAACAGCAAGAACATGTATATACTAAAAGACTCCAACTAAGGACCTCAGCAGATGAATTCAGCCTTAAAATAAATAAGAAAGGCTCAGAGACAAACCACTGGATACAGCAGGCTCAAGCCATTCCCTCCTTTCCAACACCCCTTTCATACTTCAGGCACTTGATGAATTCATAATTATCATCCCCCAGGCCTTTCTCAGGCTCCCTTGCTGTGTTCTCCTTATTACCCTCATTTCTTATGTTATGGAATTGTATAAGAGAGAAGACAGAGAAAGAGAGGGTGAGAGAAGAGAGAGAGAGAGAGAGAGAGAGAGAGAGAGAGAGAGAGAGAGAGAGAGAGAGAGAGAGAGAGAGAGAGACTAAGAGGTTAATGTGTTGATGACTTAGTCCATAGATGGAATTACAGAGAGGAGATGGGATCACGAAGACGATTATCTTATCAGTCCATCTATCAGATCATAATTTGCTAGCCTTTTGAGAAATTGAGCTTTTGAGGCTTTGGAGACTGAGCTTTCTTAGAAGAAGCAGGTCACAGGACTCCATCATTTGACGACTAATCTGGTTCCTGATAGCCTCCCCCTCTACCCCATTCCCTGTCCTCTCTCCCTTGCATCTTGGTTGTAATGGAGTCAGTTTCTACTTCTTTGTCCATGATTTTTTTTTCTGTAACAGGCCTAAGATTAAAGAAGCTATCTAGGAATGTATGGAAAACTGAAATTAGGAACCAAAATAGATCCTTTCACTCTTACAAAGCTTCTTCGGACATGCAGGACAGCATCACAAAGTCTGACCATACAGCTGCCTTTTCAACTACTGCCACTGTGGCCCACTGCTCTCTGATGCTTGAGGTAACTTTGCACAGCAGTCTCTAGATTCCAGTCACCTTACTAGCAGAAATCACGAATTGTTCATCTATGATTGATGAATACTTGCCTAGTCTCCCGGTATTCATCACAGTGGTTAGGAACCATGGATCATGTGTACATCCCAGGTTTATAAACCAATAGCTATATGAAATGGATAGAGCTGTTTAATCTCTGTCTGAGTTCCCTCAGCAATCTTGAAATCTTAACTGAAAATGGAAGAAGCCACTCTGGTTGGAATAGGCATGAAATGGCTCAGTATAGGCAGCACAAAACAGTCATACTGCAGTATCAATATTAATATTTGCTTGGATCCTTATTCTTAGTACAAATGAACAGATGCTTCCATCTTCAAACACTTTCCAAGGAGCACATATCACTTGGATGCTGACGGGTTCAAGTGCTAAGCCAAGTAGCTAACCGTGGATGTATTGATGACACCTTATTTGATATAGGACTCTCATTGCAAGGTCTCAAATCCTTTTATGAATACCATTTTGACTCACTGAATAGCATTAGGCATCTCATAACCATTGACACAAAGAATTCCCAGGAATTATTACAAGTCTCCCAACAAACCAATGAAACAGACTGCAGACTTTCCAAGTGAGTGGCACACATTTTTCTAATGAAGAACACGGGTTATGTATGAGAGTTCTTACCTGCCAAACTGTATGTGTCTCAAGTCAGAACAATCATAAGTTCATTTCAGTGTTTGAGAATTGTGAATGGCACCACTCCCTGGATTGTTATTTCCATTTCACATTAAAGGGAAATTCCTGAAGCAGTGACTGCTGTGCACTATCTTATCTATCTTATCTATCTATCTATCTATCTATCTATCTATCTATCTATCTATCTATCTATCTATCTATCTATCTATTTTTTGCATCCCAATTGCTGCACTCCTCCCTTGTCTTCTCTCACACACTCCCTCTGCCCTTCTCCTCTGAGAGGGTGCCCTGTCTCTCTATCTCCCCACCCCAATGTAGCAAGTCTCTGTGCCAGGCACTAGTGAGTCCATCAGGTTCAGCGTTCTTCATCTGGGGAGATGTTTTCCTACCAGAGAGGAAGTGTCAGGAGTCACATTTGATTGTCAGAGCTATATACCCACTTGGCCTGTAGCAGATTGAAGCTATGAATACTGCTCAACATCATACAGGTACAGAACAACCCTTGTAACAAAAATGCATGCTGCCTTAAATGACAGCCATGCCAAGTTGAGGAAGCCATGCACAGGAGTCAACTTTCTGGCTGAGCATGAGTTTAAGGGGTCAGTACATATTTAAACCACCCTTTTTTGTTGGCTCTGCTTGTGTGGGAATACACTGAGAAGGGAAAGATTTTTTTTTTTTAAGTTGTAGGAGAGGAGGCTTGAGAAAGGCTCAAGGGCTCTTAGTGGAGCATGGTACCAGATCTATTTACTTGCTTACAGCTTTCTATATTCCAGTAACACAACTGACTGCATTTTTTCACAAAAGATCCACTGCACAGTAATTTTACTGATGCTCTTGATGGTAATGATATCCAGTCAAAACACTGAGCCTTGAGAGGAGCCTTGTGGATTCTGTGGTCTGACCCACTGCCCTTTAATAAGACTAAGTTCCCTTAGTGACTCTCAGTTGGCAAGAATTAGGGTACCGGGAGCAAAAGCCTAGTTTGATTCATTTTACCCTCTGGTTCTTTTCAAAATTGCACATGTCACCATGGAGAGACCCAAGTGAGAAGAAGAGAAGTAGGTATCAAATTGGTTAAAATAATAAGGCAACTGGAGTCACAACCTCTTTCTTCTCCTGCTGCCTTCCTGCAATCTTTACTTCATTTTCTATCTAGAAAGCAAAATCATTTGACAGTCGCCAAGCCTTTCCAACGTACTGTGCATCATGCTTTAGTAATAGTGGATCATAATCACATACGAACTATCATATCTTTTGGTGCAGAGGTGAGTTCAGACACCCAAGTCTAATATCAATAAGATAGCATCATGATTATGTAATCTGTGTTCACGAATTGGTAGGTGCTTCAAAGAGTCAATTAGAAGGCTGTATGATCTGCTTGCAGGTGAGCCTTTCAGAGTTCCTAGTTGGTAATATTTAATATTCACCTGGTTTAATAACTTACCTTGCCAACAGTAAGTTACTAAATCTCAGAGGAAGTCAAATTTGCCTCTGGAATTCTTATTTATTGAATGACCAAATTGTGGGTGCTTTGGTCCTGCTTATAAAGGGGAACAAAATACTCAAAAATGCTTGCTGACAGGAGCCTGAGATATGGCTGTCTCCTGAGAGGCTCTGCCAGAACCTGACAAATAGAGTCGGGTGCCTGCAGTCAACCATTGCACTGAGTGCGGGATCCCCAATGGAGGAGTTAGAGAAAGGACTGAATGAGCTGAAGGAGTTTGCACCCCCATAGGAAGAACAACAATATCAACCAACCAGACCCACCAGAGCTCCCAGGGACTAAGCCACCAACCAAGGAGTATACATGGCTCCAGCTGCATATGTAGCAGAGCATGGCCTTGTCCAGGCATCAGTGGGGAAGTGGTCCTTGGTCCTATGAAGGCTCGATACATGCCCCAGTGTAGGGGAATTGAGAGTGAGGAAGCAGAAATGGGTGGGTGGGTGGGTGTTTGAACACCCTAATAGAAGCATGGGGAGGGGGAATGGGATAGGGAGAGTCTGGGAAGGGAGGAAATCGGGTGACAGGATAACACTTGAAATGTAAATAAATTAAAATAAATTAATTAATTAAAAAGTATCAAAAACAACAACAAAAAACAAGAAAAAATTATCTGTATGAGTGTTTTGTGTGCATGTATGTGTTCAGCTAATTGAGTCCAGAAGAGGAATGCCCTGGAAATGGAGTTAACAAACTCAGTTGCCATGCAATTGCTGGGAACTGAACCCCAGTGTTCTGTAAGAACAGCAGGGCCATAACCACTACCCTATTATTTCAGCTCCTACCCCAGGAGTTGTTAAATAGTAAGGAAAGGTTTAATGTGATTTAAATACGAACAACCAGCTCTTGTTTTCATGAAGTTTTAAATGATGACTCTGTAAAAACTTAAATAGAACATTTTTATGACACTCCATTTTTCTCGATAAAAAATCAGCTCCCTGTCTCCTTCACAATGAAACACTAGAGAGTGCTTCATGTCGGCGGTGCATAACCGTAACCTATCTGACCCGCCATCTCTTTCTGATTTCCACACCTGTTACCACCATTCCATCACTTGGCAACACAGACAGAATCTTGCCATGTAGCTGTTGTTTTCTTTGTGTAGAGATCCCTTTCTTGCCGTTTGAGGATCATCTCTAATTTCTCTCAAAGGCTGTCATCCTATTCTTCTACTTCACACTCATATGTCTACTCCCAGAAGGACTCAGCTGCGTCTCCAGCCATGTGCTCACTCAGCCAGGAACCCTGTGGACTAGCTCATAATTTAATGACTTATCTTACTTAGCTTTTTTTTTTTTTTCAATACTTTATGATTCATGAACCAATGACTCTTCTGAGTTGAAATTGAGACAAAGTCATGTTTATAAAATGCAAGGTATTTGGGAATTACCAAGGGTCAGTGTTAAGGGTCACTGTTAAGAATCTTACAAGCCCCTCTTTTGGGGGACTCTTGCATGATGCGTTTTTGTTTTTCTCATTGATCTTATAATTGTGTAGCCTCTTTCTGTTAAATCATCCTCTGACAGGGAAATTCTTGCTGCCTTGTTTCTAGGCAATCACCAAATTGCCTAGCACTGGCTTGAGTGGCCTCTCTGTGACAGAGCAGAAATAGTTAAGTGGAAGATGTCATATGATGCCAATATGCTCCAAACCTGGTACTTATGGTCATCTGAAGGCCAGTCATTTTTTTTTTCTTTTTTTTTTAGAATATGATAGTTTCCAACCTCTTGTTTATGCTTTCCATTAAAATAGAGTTATCTTCAGCAAGTAAAGATAAGATGTTGATTGACACTGTTCCTACAAAGAGGGAATAAATCCCCATTCATTCCAGAAAGGAAACTAGTAACAGACCAAAGTAACAATGCTCTCAGAACTACCAAAGCCAAGCCATTAAACAAAGGAGGTTATTGATGTTACTTTCATGAATACAGGAGGGATTACTACAACATCATGGTCGTCACAAAAGCAGCTCAATTACTGGAAAGCAAACACAACACGGGTGACAGACAATTCATAAAAGCTGGGTACCTGGGGGTCTCTGCAGGATTTGCAGGCAACTCAATAGGTCAAATAATATCCTCTCTTCCAATTCTTTTCTGCTTATGTCACTTGAGATAGGGGTGGGACGTTCTGGGCTTATCTTCTAAATATCAGGGACTCCCAGAGACTTTTGAATTGTTGATATCCTAAACCTCAATGAGCTAGATTTCCCTTTAGACCTTTTGAGTCACAATGAGCTTTCCCCCAAGATGAGATGTTTCAACATGGAGAAATTTGTCAGAGAATGCAAAACCAAAAAGAATTAAAGATGGAGTTGTATACTTTTTAGCTTGTTTAAAGGAGCATAACATTTTGATCATTATTACAAAAAGAGTGGATTCTCTAAAGTCTCCACCTAGGGAGTTACAATCTAAAGGAACTATTGATTCTTTGTGGCAACCAATATTCAATATTTCAGATGTCTTCCTAGTTTGTATGTATATACTCTTTTTCACAATGATTAAAAATTTTATAGATAACTTCCCCAACACATTAACAATTGCATTAGGTAATTGTTAAGGTAAACAGGAAGCTACTAAACCATAAATAATATCTTTTAAATTTTTTTATTTCATAAATCACCAGTATATGTGCAAGGTAAAGGTAAATAACTATATAACTCTATGTGTGTGTTGGGGGTGTATGTCTATGTGTGAGAGAGAGTGAGGTATTGAGTTTTTATTAGTACAGATTGTTTTACAAATGTCTTCCATCAGATCTGCTAGTCCCTAGACACATGGCCAGTGAATTTGCACTGCTTCAGATAAACACCTTGAAATTTGTCTCCTTTCCTTCACTAATGATTTCTGTGACCTTCAACAGTGGCAACTCTCAACCTCTAAACTTTGCACTCTTTTATCAGGAAAATGGAAGCAACGAATGCTTGTTTTCACATTCTGCTTTGACAGCGCCTTGATTAATTATAACCATTAAATATATACTGGGCTTGAGACTCACAGGACTGTGTTTCTGAAAATTCTGTTTGGAAGCATGTACTCAGCAAGGGCTCCTTTCTCCCCCTACGTTTTCAGAGGTTAGAACTGGAAGGAAAGGTTTTCTATCCCTACCAGGAGTGTTCATTCTAGAGATGTGTTTCCAGAATGAAGAGTAATTCTAACTCATCTTTCTGACATGACTGACGGATCTGGAGTAGTTATAAACATCTCTATGGCCTGGTTCCCTAGCATCATAAGAAGTAAGGGAGTAATTTTAGGTCTTGACTGTTCTGTTGGCAACAAAAGCCATAATTGGCAATCAATATGCATAAGGCTATTTAAGAAAGGATGAATGGGCTTTATTTAAGAAAGGATGAAGGCCCGACGGCATGTCATACAGCAGGAGCATAAAGAATTGCTCTGAGACTTTAGTATTGATTCATTTTGACAGTTTCTTTTACCATGATGAATGCACAGCTTCATTTGCTCAGAACAAGTACCTATGGCAGTACTAGAGTCCTCAATTCTGAAATTTCCTACTAAAGAAATAACCAGGTTCCATGTCTGAACACTGACAAGTACTAGAAGAGGGCTGGCTTCTAGGCAGGGTGTGTGTGATTTGGGTAAGTTAACCAGTATCCCCTAACTTCATTTTCTTTCTTCCTCAGTGGAGGCATAGACTATTAGAGGATACTTGGTCTGTGTTTGACTAAAAGAGCTTTTGTACTGTAAGGGTGAACCAGGAAAATTATATATAGGCAACTTCCTATATGTAGAAGAAAGACAGAATCTAGGCATATATCTACACCTGAAATTTTCTTGGCAATTAATTTCTACCTTGTCCACAGTTTGTGATAGAAGTTATATTAGAAAGGAGGAAGGGAAATTTTTATAAATAAAAACAAATAGGTTTAACTTGCTATGAAAAACAAGTTTCAGGAAAAATGATTAAAAGAAAACTGGAAAATTTTGTGAGTGTGTGTGTGTGTGTCTGTGTTTACATGGTGTATACTCACATACATACGTATGCAAAGGTCAGAGGAATATGTCAAATATCTTTCACTATCACTGTCAACCTTATAGCCATATATTTTTGAGATGAGATCTCTCATTGAACATGCAACTTCCGGTTTTGACTAGAATCATTGGCCAGCAAATTCCCGACAGTGGGTTTACAGACATGAATGGCCGTATTCAGATTTTATGTAGGTGATGAAGATTTGAGCTCAGGTCCTCATGCTTTCGTTGCAAGGACTCTTATTATCTAAGCCACCCTCTATTCGCATGTTTTTCTTACGTTTTCATGCTATCTGTAATAATTCAGTTGCAAAAGAGTCAAGGAAAGTTTCAAGAATCTGCCCTAGGTTCTGTTAAAAAAAAAGAAAGAAAGAAAGAAAAGAAAAGGAAGAAAGAAAGAGAGGAAGGAAGGAAGGAAGGAAGGAAGGAAGGAAGGAAGGAAGGAAGGAAGGAAGGAAGGAAAGGATAAGGAATACTCACAAAAAGGAATCTATCGTGATTGCCCTCCAAAAGGACCCAACAAGCAGCTAAAAGAGTCAGATGCAGATATTTACATCCAACCAATGGACAGAGGAAGAAGCTGAGGAGGAGGGTAACCCTGTAGGAGGACGAGAAGTTTCAACTAACCTGGACCCCCCAAGATCGCTCAGACGGTGGACCACCAACCAGGCAGCATATCCCAGTTTATATGAGGCTCCCAACACATATACAGCAGAGGACTTCAGAGTGGAGAGGGTGCAGACTTCCTCCTGGAGAGGAGGGATGGAGGAGGAGTGGGATGTGACACAGTCAGAGAGTAGACTGGGAGGAGGATAAATCTGGAGTGTAAAAAAAAGATTAAATAATATTTTAAAAAAGAATATGCATCAATTAAAAAAAAAGAATATGATCTTAAAGGACTTAGATTCAAGTTTGAAGTACGAGAAAATAGGACATACGTGCCAAGATAAACAATATTTTTTTTCCCCACTTGGTAACATGCTATTAAATCTGAGAAGTGGAATAAACATCAAGTTCAGAAGGGATACAAAGGAATACAATCAAGCGAATGAGCTTAAATGGAGATAGAACATAGAGGAAAATAAATGTAATTCTGCTTGTGAATAAAGGAGAAAAAGAAATGTAAATCCAAGTGAAAGGAGGCCAGAGCCAAGGATGGGGTCACTGGACCACAACAAAAAGGTTTTTATTAGGAATTACAGAACATTTCATGAAAAGTAGCATTAATCAACTTGCGAATCATGTTCAGCATTAAATAAATATGGAGAGGGTGGCCATTAGTGAAATACTCCTTACACCCGTCTTCTCAGATCTCCACGCAATCTGAATACAGCCAATAAACGTGAATACGAGTCAGTTTAAACGTATTTGGAAGCAGGTTGTCTTTGTTGTTGTTGTTGCTACAGAAAATACCCTGACCAAAACGTCTTAAGGGATGATGGGTTAATTTTGGCTCACAGGTTCAGTGAACAGTTTCTTATAACAAGGAAGTCCTGACACCAAGAGCTTACATTACAACTCCAGTCAGGAAGCAGAAAGCTCAGCTAGCTATCACCTGACAGGACCTAACCCACTCCATTTTTAGAACAGGCAGCAGTGTTAGACTTTAAGTTTCACTTTCCCAAAGAAGTAAGCAAGGCTTCTCTGGAGAGCCATGGATGACAATGGGTTGGTAGTCAATAATGACCCTGACATTTGGCCAGAGAGGGAGGACAAACCCAGAGATGAGTCTGTTCCTGGCACATCTGTCTGAGAGAGATAACGAGCCCCAAATTGGGACAGTTCCTGAAATTTCTCTAAAGCCTAACCAAAAATGGTAAAACTGATAGAGCAACCAATCAGAAACTGTACTAATGTAACTGCCACCACCTAGCTAACCATGTTCGAGATTATCTAACCCTTCCAGAAAATTCCTCTAATTCTGCATAAAAAAGGAACTGAGAGGG
Source organism: Mus pahari (assembly GCF_900095145.1). Taxonomy (NCBI): domain Eukaryota; kingdom Metazoa; phylum Chordata; class Mammalia; order Rodentia; family Muridae; genus Mus; species Mus pahari. Next base: position 160,323,814 of record NC_034590.1, on the reverse strand, counting down.
CCTCTCTTAGTCACCATTTTGACAGATGGTTGATCCCTGCATGCTGGTTGTTTCTGCAGAATAAACATTCTTTGCCTTGGCATGCTATTTGAATCTGGAATCTTTCCTTAGTGATTCTCAGATCCCAATACTCCTTTTACACAGTCTAGTATGCTGGCCCAGGAAATGGTGCTACCAATTGTTAGAGTGAGTCTTCTTACCACAATTACCTAACCAAAAGATTCTCTCGTGGAAAGCCAGAGGGTAAGCTAGTCTAGATAATCCCTCACAGGTACACCCATAGGATCCTTTCCTGGGAGATGCTGGGTTCCATGAAGTTAGCAATCATCCTCCCACTCTGGCAGCCTTTCCAGCTTATACAGACATTGTGCTACATGGACACCGACTCCTCTGTGGAAAAAGGTTTCACATCCTTGTCCTTTCTCACCTGTTGAACTCCAGCCAACTTTCCTGGTCCAGCATGCAGTGATTTTTAATAAGAAATGTCCTTCAGATCCTTAGACAATTGGTGCAAGGGACGCCAGTGGTGGCACTGTTTGTGGATGTTTATAAGGCACTGCTTCTCTGGAAGTGTATCCCTGGGGAAGGATTCGAGGCTTTAAAGCCCCTTGCAACTCTGAGTTCACTCCCTCCTTCTGTTTGAGGGTGTGGGCTCTAGCTTCTCACACTGGCAGCAATGCCTGCCTTCTGCAATCCACACAAACCCTGATGGACTAAACTCTCTGGAACTGTAAACCAAAATAAAGTCTTTTTTGAGTTTGTTTTTGACTTTTTGTCACAACAACAGAAAACTAACTAACATGTAGAAGTTTTACTCACACGCCATTCTGCTTGCAATAGCTCCATTTGAGGGCATGAATGAAGTGGTTAATAAGGAAATGACTGATAAGTAATTCAAAATAAAGAATTGTGCTCCTTTTAGATATTGGGTGTCAGATTTGACTGTGGTGATTCGAAGTTGTCATTTAACATTGGACTAGAGAAGGGGTTCTAATCCTAGCAGAGCCTAGGCTAGAGAGGGCACAGCAGCCTTCAGCTTCTTGCAGTACATGTATATTGCAATGCTCATGTTGAACATTCATATTGGAAATCAAGATCACACCGGTGTCCAGAACAAAAACACTGCTTTCTTTCAGGGGGTCAAACAAACTTCAAGAAAAGCTTCTAAATTATTCTAATATTAATTAACTGCTGAGTTTTTATGTCATCTCCAATGAAATGGTTTGTTTTATTATCTTCATTTACAAGTTAGAAAATCAAAAATTAAAGCGGTTAAGAACTTTCTCAAGGTTAAAGAATTAGTAAATGTGCAGAGCCATAGGGTCAAAACTCTTAACAACCTACTAATCCATTAAAATTTTATCATGCCATCCTCTGCGCTCCTTACGTGTTTTACTTGTGCCGTTATTAGAATAACAACTGGCACACTCTGCTTTGTGCTATGAAAAAGTATACACTCTGCCTCAATAGATTATAAACTCCTTGAGTTTAAGGGCCATATCTTATTCATCATTTTATCACCCATAACATCTAGTGAGTGGGTGATCAGAATAATGTGCTCCATAAATTTCATTTGAATTGCAGAAAACAGATCAGGAGAAAGTGTGGCGAAATGCCCTGTCATTGTTCTTGTTGCCTTTATTTTCCCATTTTCAGGTGTGTGTGTGTGTGTGTGTGTGTGTGTGTGTGTGTGTGTACACGCACATTGCACATGCCTTTATATAAAGTTCAAAGAGAGCTTAACATGCATTCTTAGTGAATTTCCATTATTTTAACTCTTGTGCATGGTGTAAGGGAGGGAAATACCAAAATGGGCATACAGAGTCACTGCCACTATTTTGCAGAGAATAATTTTGATCTGTATTCACAGAACTCCCCAGCACACGAGTTGACAGTATTTCTAATAAGCACCCTTGACAGTATTCCTTCAACATGTATTATTTAATGTAAATTGTATGATAATGATTTTTTAAAAAAAAAAAAATACCTTTCTTCTCCTGGTTTCAGCATCTAGATAAAAAAAAGTCACAGGCCTAGCTGTAACTGTTTTCAGTAAAAGGTTGAGAGTTAGGAGAACGTTAGCTTCCTTTTCTCTTTCCTTAGCAGGAAGGCCTGGGGAGATTAGTTCTTTATGACCAAAACACTCCTAAAGGAGAAGAAATGCTTATATCAATTTTAGCCAAGATAGTTACAAAAAATAAATCTTTAAAGGCTTGGCTTGGACCATTCTTTGACCAAAATTACCGACCTAGATGGCCATTTACTAGAACCAAAGTTAGAATTAGACATTATTTAGCAGCCTCCTGTTTGAATTACATGCCTAATCCAAAATACCTTTCAATTGGAGAAATGGTTCTAAATATAATACAAGGAATAGGGATTTCTTCACCGTCCCTGGGAGCTTTCTGACTCCACCCCTTAAAGTGAAGCACTTGGAATCATATACATTGGTGCTCAGATCCTACACAAATCCATTTCACATCCCTTAACTACATAAAGAAAGATCAGAACTGTAGGTCAGCTTTAAGAGACAACAAAACCTTTCAAAGGCCTCACACAATTCTTAGTTCCTACTGCAACAATTTTACCAATTCAGGATCCATGCATTCTTCACTCAAAGATAGCATAAGCTAGCAGGTAAGAAGCAGAGAAGTGGTTTAATGTATTAGATTTAGAGTTAGAAAATCTAGATAAAATGGCAGCTGGATAGTGTATAGTACTGCCACATTATACAAGTTTTATGAGCTTACTGAGTTTTGTTTTATATAATGTGTATGCCATAGTGCCTACCTAATTTGGCTTTTATTACTTAATGGAATAGTGGATATAAGCCATCTAGAACAATTACTTCTCTCCTAATCATAGTAGTTTTATTAGAACAACCGAGCTCTTCCCATCACATGTCAAAGCCTAATGTAGTACAAGAATCCACGTGTAGAGAGAATATCTTGTGTATAGTATAGCATCACCTGTCAGTTAAAAAAAAAAAAACACGGCCCATGGCTTGGGCAGGAAATGAAAGGTGGGACATCTGGAAGGCAGAAATAATTCTGGGATAAACAGAGACCGGAGATTCGCCTAGAAAGATGCGAGGCAACGAGGAGATGGACACATAGTACCTGAGCACAAGTAACCTACCAGATGGCAGAATGTAGGTTAAAATAAATGGGTTATCTTTAGTTATAATGCAGTCAGACTAAAACCTAACTATATGGCCAAGATATTTGTAAATATATTTTGGTTCTGTGTCTTATTTCTGAGAGCATGTTGCTGGGAGGAAGAGCCAGGGCCTTCCTTTAACATGCATGTGTGATAAGTTACAGAGATAGACAGAAGGAATGTTGTAGTAAGAATGCAAACTGTTTGAGTGGCCTTCATTTTGTACCCTCTTAAAGTTGACCCGAGTTTATATCTGCTATATATTAAGCTAGATTTCCCTCTCATTCTAGTATGGATCAGTTCTGCAAGCTCAAGCAAGTTCTCTGGTATCTCAGAACCTCAATCTTACCCTCTCATCTGTAAAATTAGACTAATGATAGTAATTATATCTTGGGGAAGTTTTGAACACTGGGTACCAATGTGTATAAAATACTTTGCATCGTAGAACCATAGTGATGTATTTAATAAATATGATTAAAATTGATTAGTAGGGCTATGAATATCATTACCTTCATTAGCATCACTATCAGTCAATTGTGTATTTTTTGGGAAAATGACAGGACTTCTCTTGAGCATTTATCTCCAGGTTTCCTTAATCATTTCAAGTATTTCAGCCAACCCAGATGCTTATCTTCCAAAGCAGCAAGCCAGGTGGTTCAATTTTATCCTGGGAAAGCAATACTAGTAACCAAATATCTAGCTCAAATATTTCCATGGACGTTCACAGTTCTGCCTCTTAGTACAGAGCAATGCCCACTATTCTCATTCATTCTCTCTCTCTCTCTCTCTCTCTCTCTCTCTCTCTCTCTCTCTCT
>NC_034590.1:160317302-160319819 GCF_900095145.1 Mus pahari | reverse complement strand
TCTCTCTCTCTCTCTCTCTCTCTCTCTCTTTCTTCACATACCCAAGTATTTATTTACTAGTATGAATAATAGGAATTTTTTCTTAGCGGTGAACAATGTCTGCTCATTTCTCTCCAAGTTTTACTTTCCTAGTTTGCCCCTTCCTTGGGTTTCTCTGGGAAGACACACACTTCCCTCTGACTCAAAACTATGCTAGACATCTCATGCTCTTGCATACCACAAAAGAGGAAAAAGTCATTGGCATCTGCTCTTCCTGCTTTCACAATCTACTCACATGCAACTCGTCCCCTTTCCAAAGCCCATCTCATGCTCATCTGCGACATTACCTGCCCCTGTGTGCTCAGTCTCAGTCACACAGCTGTGTCCTACCTCACCTTTTGTAGGATGTCCTCCATCTTCTGTGTTCACCACAAGCATGTCTTCTTGTGGGCTCCTTGCTCCCCCAAAGTGCTCTATCTATTTTCTTAAGCCAAAGAACAGATTTCTTCAATTCTTACTAGGCAAACATGACATTCTCACGCGAAGCCACTAAATTCTGTTGATTTTCCTGACTTATTTTATAAAACTGTGTTTATTGCCCTACGTCACTTACCATAATTTAGGCCATCCTATTTATTACTTGAATTCCTAGAATGGTTTATCCATTTGTTCTCCTGTTGTTAAGTTTGCATCATATCTTCAAATTCATTCTTTGTTCTGTAGCTGAAAAGATCTTTCTTGAATATATGACTATAACAAAGGTATGACCTTTCAATTTTTCCCTTACCTCTCTGTCATCTCTATTTCCCTACAAACTCAAACTGCAATTGCAAGAGTATTCTATGATTTCTCTTTCCTATTCATGATGGACATTTTCTCATTCTTATACACTTTCTTTCTGTAACATGACATTTTACATACAACATCATTTTGGGATATCATATTATGAACCCTGATCACATTCAATTCTCAGTCCTCCTAACTATACACCCACTCTTGTGATCTCCCTCACACACCCCAAAAAGGAGAAGACTAAGAGGAAGAAGATGAATAAGAAGGAAGAGGAGGAAGAGGGGGAGGAGGAGGAGGAAAATGGGGAGAAGGAGAGAAGGGGAACAGAAGGAGGAGAAGGGGAAGAGAAGGAGAAGGAAGAGGAGGAGAAGGATGAGGAGGAGAAGGATGAGGAGGAGAAGGAGAAGGGGAAGGAGGAGGAGGAAGAGGAGGAGGAGGAGGAGGATGAGGAGGAGGAGGAGGAGGAAGAAGAAGAAGAGAAGTCAAATCCAATTTGTGTTATTTGTATACTCACTGGAGCATAGTCAAACTTTTCGTTCTCAATCCTTAGAGAACATTTTCCTAATGGATGGATTCTCCATAGACTCAGGTCAGAAATAAGCTTACTAGCATGTTTTCCTTCAATACTCATCTATATGATAATTGCCTATTTACTCTGATACTCTTCACTATGTAACTGTTTACAAATAACGGGGAAACATGATTTTCCAGCAATTTGATGGTTCCTGCTCCATAAAAGAAAGAACAAGGGAAGGAAGAAAAGGAGGTGATTGAAGAAAGTGAATCTCAACTCTCAAATAGGAAGAAGACCCAAACACCACAACTTCATAGCCAGAACACCTCCAAAGAAATAATCTCTTAGCTGCTGTGCAGGACTCACGCCTGGGACTTCACTGCTGCTTGGTTCACATTATCACTGATACATCTATTTTCTTTCTCTTTTGGTTTAATTGCCTAGCTTCTCACTCCAAGCAAATAAATGGGCTTGTAGATGAACAAAGCTAGAATTTTAAGCCACCTATAAGCAACACTCACTGGTATTTTGTTTATAGGAAATAGCATGAGGTGAACCACTTTGTTATTTCTGTTCTTTGATGTGTTACCCAACAGCAACAGCATTTTTACTTATTCAAATTTTACTTTAAAACTGTACTCTGTCTTTTAAAGTCAAAACACAAAACTTTTAAATGGATTTTACTGAATGAAATTTGTAACTCATGAGCCACATTAAGAGAAACATTCAAAGTATGCATATTTAGGAGCAATTTAATTTTGCATACAAATTATTAATTTGTATTATTTGAGATATAATTCTCTCTAGTCTTATGAAACAGTTGTCTGACCATGTCCGGATTTTTGTAGAAAAAAATAATATTACACACCTCATTGTTTTATTGTAATATTTAGCATATAGAATAAGTAAATGATTCAGTACAGTGCCTGAGACATAGTAGGCCCTCAATAAGGCCAGATTCCATTTCTATATGACCTTAAGATTTGGAAATTCAGCCGGGCAGTGGTAGTGCACGCCTTTAATCCCAGCACTTGGGAGGCAGAGGCAGGTGGATTTCTGAGTTTGAGGCCAGCCTGGTTTACACAGTGAGTTTTAGGACAGCCAGGGATACACAGAGAAACCTTGTCTCGAAAAACCAAAAAAAAAAAAAAAAAAAAAAAAAAAAAAAAAAAAAAAAAAAAAACCAACTAACCCAAACAAACAAACAAACAAAAAACCTAGAAGATTTGGAA
>NC_034590.1:160307729-160317156 GCF_900095145.1 Mus pahari | reverse complement strand
AAAAGATATATCGAGAGAGAGAGAGAGAGAGAGAGAGAGAGAGAGAGAGAGAGAGAGAGAGAGAGAATAAGGGGGCAATTAATATAAGTATACCTTTCATACCTTTCATTTGTTTGGTTAGGTTTTGGGGTGCATTGTGATGTTATAGCATCATTGTTACAGCTGGGTCATTATTTTATCATATTAAATTATAAATAAATGTCATTACAAGTCTGGGTTTCATTAGTTTCTCTGTCATCATTGGGCTGTTTCGACATAGACATGGTATTGAATATAAAATATTAGAAGCTGTGGAAGAGGAGTAACGCTCATATACACCGTTCTTGCATTCGAGACACTAAAGTCACTAATTTTGCTCAAAATACTACCAGAGAAAATGATATGCTATCGGGTTGGTGCTATTAGAGCTCATCTTTCATTACCCATATCATGTTATTTTCAAATACGGTTAGACTGTCATTATTTACCAGCAATATAAGCACAAAAAAGATGTGTCCTGGTGTTGTAGGTCTTTAACAGAATGTCTAATCACACAGGATCCATTATCATCACTTGGATAATTGCTTAGAATTCTCTAGAGAATAGATAAATCAGTAGCCTTGATATATACCAGCATTAAATTATCTAAAACAATAATCAAGAAATAAACCCAATTTCCAATAGAAAAACAAAAACAAAACAAACCTAAGGACTTAATTTAATAAAAACAAAGATGTATCTACAGTGAAAACTAAAAGGAACTTGATAATAAAAATTGAAAGTAAAGTTGGACATATTTTATGTTTGTAGATTGAAAAAAATCAACATTGTCAAAATATCTATACTAGCCAAAATAATGTATGGGTTCTATGAAATCTGCATCACAATACCAATGATACGTCATAGTATTAGAAAAGTCTTTTCTAAATACAAACACACACACATACACACACCACACCAAAGAAATACTGATCAAATAGAACTAATCAAGTCACACTACATTGGATTCTAAGTACACTGCAAAATTTTAACAAACACAACACTCTTGTCACTAAGAGTCTAAAGCGGTGGGACAGAATGGAGAGCAGAGAAGGGAATTAAACTTTACAACGAACTGACTTTGATGAACTTTGATGAGGGAACTTACTGGAGAAAGGACATTTGGAGTGATTCCAAAGACAAATCAATAGCAGCAGTCAAGTCCAGATGGCAAACACCAAACACCAAATAGTAATAGTGGCTCAATCCAAAAGAAACCACGAGGCTCTGCCAAATTGGCATGATCCACGGAAGTGGCAAAAAGCAGCCAGAATACTACAAGAAGTTCTTTGGTGTTGTTGTTGTTGTTGTTGTTTATGTAGAAAGTTGCAGCAACTGAAGATCAGTGAAGGCCAGCTAAATGTTGCAAGGTGAACCAATGCAAGAGCATCTTCAGAAAAAAAAAAAAAAAAAACAGTGAAGAGTTGCAAGGCTAATCAATGCAAGACCATCCTCTCACTGTCTGTGGGATTATATTTATACTCTTTCTAAACATCACACAACCCCTCAAGTGTCTGCTCTAGGAAAACACCAAATGCCCTTTCACAAAGCAGCTTCCAGAAAAATACCTCATTTCTTCTCCAGCAAAACATCCTCTCATCAGACACCTTCCAGAAAACATCTCTCGCCACAGCTGAGTCTCCAAAAACCCAGAAATTTTCTACTTTAAAGAGCTATCTGGTTTTACTCATATGTAATCGATTATATAGAAACTGAGAGTAGAAGGATTTTACTGGTGACTGGTAAGAAAAGTGAGGCAGAGTGAAAGATGCAGACAGTTTGATCAATGACTACTATCAGGTATAGTTAGGTAATAGTAAAACATTCAGTGTACTGCTGTTCAACAGTAGAGTAAATGATAATATGCTATATGTTCAAAAATGTTACACAACTGCATGGTACCTAAAATAATGTGTGGAATATACAATTCCACGCATTATTTACAAACTAAAATAATTTAAATTTAAAAAGAAATGACTGTGATATATTAATCTAATGATTTGGGGTCCTGTGACTAAAATATAATCTATAGAAATTTAACTAAAATAAAAATATCACCTCGGTACTTCACAAATCTTCAAGTATTAAAACACTTTCTATAATGTGTTGGCTACATTTAGGTAGGGTGCTTATAGACTTGTTTATGTCCTCTGATAATTCTTGAACAGCTATAGTTGAATAATCTGTCTGTATAATTCTGTCAATACTTATATCCTAGAAGGCTATAAGAGAGTGAGTGAATCAGACATACCATGGACTGTAAGGGAGTAGCATTGCATATGGAGGACTAGTTCCCCAAAGAATACTGGGCTTTTTCAGTGAAGAGTGATGGCCTAGTCCACCACTTACTTACATAGAATAATTTAATTTCTAAAATAGTGTGGTAATTATTATTTTTAAATTATTACACAAGGGAATTAGTCATCATCCTGCCACAATCCTGAACAAATGTGCTTGGGTAGATTTTCCTCCCTAGTCATCTGCTTTACCCCGTTACTTCTGTGGTCTCCCTTGCAACCTCTTCCTCAGTTTCCTTTCCGTCTTCATGTCTTCATGCCATAGGACCTTTAAATAAGCCCCTCCCCCACTTCCTTAACACCTATTTTTAACCTTTTAGTCTCCTTTCTAATCTTTTTAGACTTTACCCACATTACACTTATCCCTTTATGCACACATATACAAATAATCTTGCTTTTAACAATATTCTTGATAGAAGTGATGAATGTGTTCCTTATAAAGTGTTCAGTTGACAGGCCATTTGGCTTTATAACTTTTGTCTTCATCGAATGCATGACTAAAAATGAACCCACACCTGCGGTCATGAAAGGCATCAAGTTTAAAAAGATGGAGCGCTTGTCTTCCATATTGTTCTATTAGCTACATGCAATCCTCATCTTCAGTTGAAGGAGCCCAGAGAACTTGCTAATGAAAATGAACTGTGCTGAACAGTGTAGAGAAGATGCACCAGTTGACAGAGCCTGGGGGAAATGCACTTCAGCTGAGGAATAGGCAGTAAATCTGACTTTTGCAGGTAACAATGCTGAAAGAGAAAAAAGTAGCCACTGGGGTGGGTGGTAAGTGCTTAAGGAGACTAAGAGAAAACAAGTGCCAGGACACTCCAAGCTCAGTGAAAACTGGAGAAACCAAGTATGTGTGTCTGTGTTGTGTAAGAAGTAACCAGGACCAGAGAGTTGGATCCGAGTATTAACAGGCGACTAACTATAGGCTGAAAGAAAGAGTTAAGATGAGAATAATTACTAGAATTCTGGAGCCCTTGGATTCTGAGGAAGTTTGAGGAGGGCGTATCCCATGACTATTGATGCCAGACTTAAGCAGGAAGTACCATCAAACCCAGAGGAGGCCAACTGATGGAAGCTTAAGGTCCTGAAAGAAGCCTGAGCCCTTGACAAGGCATTGACCAGCAGGAAGAGCACTGGGGAAAGAATCACACCACTTATGTTCTCTTTATGTTATGACAATTGTCATCTATCCCTCACTAGCTAGACTGAGCTAGGTGGCTGGTGTCTATGGAGATCAGCCACAGAGTAAAAAGATGAAGATGTGCAGAAACAGGCCCTGACCTGACCCACAACACAGATGTGTGGGAGGAACTAGGTAGAAAGTCTGTAGCGCAATCAAGAAAAGCCTGTCATATAAGGAAGAGGTTTGTTGAGTACTTCCAGGAGGGGCATCAGAGGCTTTATGGGGCTTGAAAAAGAATGCATGGAATTTCTCACAACGTTTCCCTAGGTGAGCTCTGAACAAAGAACTGTGGAGGTAATCTACAGGGCTATGCTTGTCATTCACTGTAATAAACTGGTGTTTTTAAAACATATTTTCCTCAGATCTCTTTCATATCTCATCCTAAGCCAAGCATCGTAATTCTGCATTTTCAAAATGCATTTGGCCATAAAACTTTTTAAGCGGAGCATCTCTTGTTAGCATTTATAGTGCTGAGCTGCTTACTTGGGCTAATGGTGTAAACTCATTGGTTCTGCTGGGTTTTATTTTGTACCTTATATATTATCCTAACTGCATTCTACGATGCTGTAGGCGTGTCAGTGCCTTATGGACACCGTCTCAGCTGCAGTACCAGAACTACCTCTAGAGGGCTGGGGACTATTTGAAATTGTCAAGGACACTTCATCCAGAAGAGTTAGAAAGAAAGACATGGCTGGGACAGTTGTAAGAGTCAGGCACATGGAACAATCACTAAGTTAACGATAGCATTAAAATAAATCCCCCAGTAGAGGGATGGGGCCACCCACCCATCTCCAAAATTTTAACCCAGAATTGCTCCTGTCTAGAGGAAATGAAGGGAAAAAAGAGTGGAGCAGAGACTAAAGGAAAGGCCATCCAGAGACTGCTCCACCTAGGGATCCATCCCATCTGCAAACCCAGACACTATTGTTGATGCCAAGAAGTGCTTGCTGACAGGAGCCTGGTATAGCTGTCCCCTGAGAGGCTCTGCCAGAGCCTGACCAATACAGATGTGGATGCTCTCTGCCAACCATCAGATTGAGTACTGGGACCCGAATGGCAAGAAGTTAGGGGAAGGACTGAAGGACTGGAGAACACAATATCAACCAACCAGACCCCTCAAAGCTCCAACAAAGAGTTCACATGGAGGGATCCATGGCTCCAGCTGCATATGTAGCATAGGATTGCCTTATCTGGCATGAGTGGGAGGGGGGCCCCTTGGTCCTGTTGAGGTTCAATGACCCAGTGTAAGATAATGCTAGGGCACTGAGGCATGAGAGGGTGGGTGGGTGGGAGAGCACCCTCCTAGAAGCATGGGTGGGATGGAGGAGAGGATTGGGGTTTGTGGAGGGGAAATGGGAAGGGAGATAACAGTTGAAATGTAAATAAATAAAATAACCAATAATAATAAAAAATATCAAGATGGTGTGGTGGCCACAGACAAATATTAGCCAGTCTGCCAATAGTTTGATCAGTTTAATAGGACACAGAGCAAAAAATGTCCAAAATAGTGAACAAATAAAATTACTCCACCCTAAAGATCATCTCCTCTGCCATGTTGCAGGCCTCTTTTCTTATGTTCAATTATTTTTCATTTCAAATCTATACAACTTGAGCTTTCAGCTTCTTATTATTTAATAAGTCTAAAAGTTATAGACTTATAAGTTACTTACTAGATAATAATAGTAAAGGTTCGGTAATCATTTGTGAATGACCAGAATGTATTAAAAACAATTTATTAGTATATCATTTAATGATACTTTAAGCAAAATATTTACCGAATATTGGTTATTCACAAAAAAATTAACACTTCCCTTCTCCCAGGTTTTATAGTTATGAAGTACATTCTTGAGAATATAAGGAAACTGTCTGCATTAACAGAGAAGGAAAGCAGGAAGTTGCGGTAATTTTTGAAATATATATGCTTAGACTAAGCCCAGATCAGGTCTGACCAGTGCATAGTACATATCCTCATACCAGCTAAGTACTCTGACCACTGAACCTATTTCTAGTCGTTGATCAGGAAACCTTCTGGGGAATACTTAACAATTTACCAAAAGGATCCAAGGAGTTCCAGAAACTTTCTTGTCGTGCGCAAGAGGACATTGCATTTAGATTTTACCAGAGCAAAATCTCAGGTTTGTAAATGCGTTATGTATTACTTTGTAGGGACTTGGCAGTGTGCGATAGGTTACTCCCTGATAAGCCTTCCAGGAAAAATAATCATGCCAATTTTGCTGGACTCGCTCACACTCTTCAATCCTGGTGAGTTGCAAAGGACAGTGCTTTAAACTGCAATGTTTACACTATCCGGGGCTTCCTGGGAAATGGCACTGACCCTGAGATGACTGAAAATTTGTAGTAAAAGCATGGCTGTAGTTCATAAATTGGATTTAAATGAGACATCTAATGTGGGGCCACTTGAATATAGCAGAAAGAGCTTTTCCCTGAATTCAAGAGCAAACTCAGGGAAACCTATCAGCGGCGGTGAGAGCCAGCTAGCTGTAGGTGGGAAAGTGAAACAGCAGCGTTTTGTTTTTACTGAGAGTGCTTTTGCATTACTCAAGAACAGAGGGCAATGACCTGATGCCTAAGATGCTAAATCAGTAAGAAAGGCATCGTCTGTTTACAAGAAACCTCAAAAGTCAAGATGGAAATTTAGGATTTCTGAACTGCAGGGATAGCTCAAAGTCAGGGCTCTCATTGCCCATGTTGCCAGGCAATGGTTTGGGTCTGGGCTAGCCATTTCCAGCTTCTTGCCTTCTTATTGAAGGCACTGAAACAAAGGTTCACACAGCTTAAGAATATACCAAAAAAAAAAAAAAAAATTATCTAAAGCATAGCAAAGGTATGGAATCTGCAAACATCCGGATTGTGTACGTGGTCCCGGAATGAAAGAGTGTTCAATACATTGACTGTAATGTTTGGGATTTAATTTACTGTCTGGGACAGAAATGTTTTCAATAGTCAGGGCATGGGGATTGTTTCTCCATGGCATGTCACTGAGAGTTTTGATTAACAAGCTTAGATTACACAATTTTTTCTTCATTGCATATAGCATGTGCTGTGAGACAGCTGACTTTAATCACTGATAAGTGGACAATTTTCTATAAAAGTTCAACACTTAGAGATCAGTCTATGCCACAAGGCAAGTCATTCCACACTATATAGAAGAGTGGGTTTTCAGGATGGGCCTTACCATAGGAGACTGACTTTATTTATACAGAAACTTTTCATTCTGTCAAGGGAGGAGAGTGGCTGCAGTCCCTGAATGGGCCACCAAACTGCACCATGTGAGGAACATCTCACCCAAGACAGAACTAAGGGACTTATTCCCTAGAGTAGGAAAGGAAACACTTTACAGAAAATTTTAGGTGAATTAAAATGAGAGGAAATCAGGCCTAAGAGCTTAGCAGACATAGGAGACATAGAAAAGGACATAACTCCTTCATTTAGACCTCAAAGACTATGGGCGCCAAACACTAATATAGCATGGCCCCCACCCAAGCCTGTCACATGATTCCTGATGGAGATGTCAAGAACTGATGAGTAGAATCTTCTGGGACTATCCCTGGAGTTTCCTGTCCTCCAGTCCCCACTGTGCATGCTCAGTCACCTATACATCCATGTGTTTGTTTACCTAGACCTGAACCGGTCTGGTTTCCTTCCCTTGGCGTCTAGCTTTTCTCCTTGCAGCAGATTCAAAAACTTCATTATGAAACCCTGACTTCAGTAATTCCAGGAGCAGATTCTTTTCGCTACCGGCGTGATTAACTTCATAATCAATACAAACTTCCTCAATACAAACTTGAACTCTGCTACAGCCTCTTTAACTTGTATTCATTCTACAAACCAAATACATCCATGGAGAAATTCTATAGGATATGAGAGTTAATATTAGTAATTAAGACTGGAATGGGAGAAACCACATATGCCTTGGCCAGGATGCTGAGGCGGGAAAATTGTCTGACAAGCATTGAAACCACTGAGACATGTGAATTTTTTGTTATTTACTATTGAATTCTGGTGTTCTGCAAAGATAGCAATATGCCGTCTATATTTCTGACATAGCATACTCAGAACACACACTAAATGAGTCTAGTCCCGATAGATTCATCAGTTTTCATTTTGTTATGAGCTGGGAACATGTTTGAATAGAAATGGGTCATTATCAAGATTGCAGTGAGGGATGCTTGCCTGTGATGTGGCATAAGTTGCTCATGTTAAAAGAGGCGTGTTGTATAATCTAAACTGAGTGAAGTCTTGGCTTGTGAAGTTGTTACCTGTACTCACCTGCTTCACCTGGGCATATACAAGCTTGCTTGGAATTAAGGATGTCATGACAAGAGACCTACAACTTCTTAAGTCTATAGAACACTTAAAATGATTTGAAGAAGGAAATGTGTTGATTTCCTTGTAATCATTGAACCTACTGTCACTTTCTACTCACGTACCAAAATCATATATTTCTGGGCCGTACAGAAGTATACAGCAGTATAGAAGAAATCAGAGCAGTAGTAGCAGAGCCTTTATAAAAATGAATGTCATTGCCGAGCAAAGTCACATGATCGTGCAGTTTCTGAGGCAGCAGGATGATGAACTCAGGGCCAGCCTATCTGACACAGAACTTTCTCAAAACAACAACAACAACAACAACAACAGTCAAATAATAAATAAAAAGAGACAATAACAGAAATGAAACAAAAAAGAGAAAAAGAAAATGAATGCATTTTATCCTCCACTAGCAATACTGACACAATATCATATAATACTGACATAAAAATAAAACATAGTCAAGAGCTATACATGATATAAATGAATTCTAAAGAATATAGGAATGTTTAGAAAGATTTGTTTGTGTTAAACACCTAGAAGGGACTGATACATTGTTTCCAATTTCATTGGCAGCATCTTTGCTTCTTAACTGAAGATTTTCTTTACTGACCTTTAAGGCAGTTATTTCACACCCCATCGAGAGCCACAAAGATTAGATTCCTTTCTCCTTGCTTCTTGTTTCATCCAAGGAGACTGGGTTTAGAGCAGAAGTCATAGTCCATCCTTCTGTGCAAAGATCCTATCACGAAACTTTGTCCTTTAGCTGGGAATATTTTGTCCTCAGAAAAGGCAGCAGCCCCTGTGCCACTGCTGAGGATGGTGTCTTGTTTAGATTTTAGGGCTCCTAATCCCCTTGGGGAGCCCCAGACACATTAAGCAGCTCCACTGATCATTTTAACATGGTCCAAGTGTAAGCGAAGAACAGGCACATCCCTTTGTTTTTCTTACTGAAGACTAAGTCTAAAGGACTAAGTCTAAGTTTATATTAGTCTAAAGGATGGCATTAAATGTTTTCTTCCCTGAAAAAAGCTAGGTTGTGTGAACAACATCTACACATTCTACCCAAGATCCCAATAATAAATTAGGGATGATTCCAGTGCAGTTCATTCTGGGGAACTATTGGGTTTACTGGGCTTACTTACAAAATGTGGGTAAGCAGTTAGCGACAGGGCCATGGTCACTGCAAAACAGGATTATTACAAATTCATTACCCACACGTGTTTTGACTCCACAGAACTATGTAGATGGAGGTCCCTCCCTGTAGTACAAAAAGGGCTAAACCACATACAAATTATTAAAAGTGGCTAGATGCAATGACCTCTCCCTACCATCTTCTATGAGGGAATCTCAACAGGCCACAGTACCAACCATTATGGACTCATAAAAGCAGGCACAGCTGATATGATCGTGGCAGTTTGACTCCATTACAACATAGAGTGATCACAATATTCCAGAGGAAGTAACCAACAAATGAATAACTCCCCTACTTCAAACATCAACAAACATGAACATACCCATGCATCACCACACATTGATGACAGCAAGAGAGAGAGAGAGAGAGAGAGAGAGAGAGAGAGAGAGAGAGAGAGAGAGA
>NC_034590.1:160298714-160307480 GCF_900095145.1 Mus pahari | reverse complement strand
GTGGGTGGGTAGGGGAGCAGGGGTGGGGGGTTATAGGGAACTTTCGGGATAGCATTTGAAATGTAAATAAAGAAAATAATAATAATAAATTAACAAAAAAGAAAATATCTAATAAATAAATTAATTAATTAATTTAAAAAAATTTCTGGGATTCCTGAGTGTGAAAAACTCCAAACTAGAATGTATTCATGAGTGAATGGAAGCTATTGGATAGTGAACACTAATCTAATTGGTCATACCAAGTATCTTGCCCTATGGTAAAGTTTCTATACCTATAAGAAAAGCAACCATACAAAAGAGTCAAGAGAATTCAACTATGGTCATTTTATTAAGCATTTTTTTTTTTTTTGGTTACTTGGGACACCATAATTGTGTATATTTTTGAGGCACAGGGTGATATTTTGAGACATTGTGTAACATTCCACTGAGGATAAGCAATGTATCCAAGTACAGAGCATTTATTGTTTCTTTGCATTGGCGGCATTCATTTAGAACAACACAAATCGAAGCACATGACATAGAAGATACTTGGATTCAGGGTGTCATGATTTCGGCTGACTCTGGGATTCAGTTCTAAAGTCAAATCTCTAGTGCTTTTCTAGGCAAACTTCCTCTCCATCATCCAAAACAGGAGGACCACTTTTGTCATTTTCTCCACCCCTCTCATGGCAGCCCTACTAATAGGACTCAGACCTCTCCTATTGTCCGCACCAATAAATTAAACTGTTTGTAAGCACACATCTAGTGTCTTTTTTACACAAGACACACTTTTAAGAGTCAACTTTTCTAGCATAGAGGGACAAAAGTTAATCAATTTATTCCAACTAAACTTACAGACTCCAAAGAATGTTTGCAGGTTACTCTCCACAGGCAAATAATTAGAACCACAGATGACCCTCCTGGCCGTCTGAACCCTGCTCTCTCTATGATTAACAGTCTAATTAACAAGGCTGGTTTAGCACTTATACGAGAATTACTTACAGGTGCAAATATTCCTGAAGATAATTATAAGCTGGCTCAGTTTTTGCCTTGTCAGTAACAATCATAAAAATGTATTTTTAAGTTCCACTTATGGGACCCTGTGGGGCAAAATCTTGTTACCTCAGTTCCCATGATATTCAGAACTAAAACCAAAAGATTTTAAAAACATACAACCCAAATGTTTTTCTTGTTTTATTTAAAGAGATTTCATAAATTTCACATCAGCTTACAAATGCTCTGCAAGCTGTGAATTTCTGCTATAACACTGACTGTAAAAAGATGGATTCTACATTGTGTAACGCCTAAGATATTGATTTCTTTTCCTATTCAGACTTCTGAGTTTGATTGTTTAGTATTCATGTGGCACAAAGGACTTGTAAATCAATTTATAATAATGAATTTGTTGAAGAAGAACACAGATAGATATTTTGGTATTCTGATTATATAATACACTGACATTTCCATATATATTCACATATATTATTTGTGTGTATATGATGTCAAACTTGTTTCATAAATATAAACACTGATTTTTAAAGCACATATCTTTTGCACTTAGATCTATCATTACTCTTCTAATCATAGCCAATAAAGATCAACAATTGTCACTTATTAATTCCTTGGTTAGCAGATATAAGTCTAAAGCAGTTTGTGACCTTCCATTAAAAGATTTACATTTATCAAATAGTTAATATTTCTGTGAACTGAATACATGAATGATGCATTTATTCCTAAGGCATGTTTATGGACTCTTCTTTTACACCTATATCAGTAATGACATTTTATATCTACATGCTTCTGCCTCCTTCCATTTTCCTGGAAGCACAGATAAACTGAATTGTGTTACACAACTAAGTATTAAAGTAACTTACCTTAGAACATAGAAACTATTATGTAGTGTTAGATTGGCATTGATATATTGTACACATGCATAATTGAGAGCATATATTTACATGTTTACCAAAAGATATAAATGCTTTAAAAATTAAAGTAAATAATAGTGATATTCATTATATTTTAAAAATAAAAACAAAACTAATTGAATAACTCTACATAAGATGAAAAAAAGAATATTAAGAATTATCTAGTCTCTAGCTTAGAAGATTCCATGGACTATGGAAATAGACTATATAAACCAATCCAGCCACAAAATCCTCGACCTACAATCTTCCCTGTCTAAATCCTCGACCTATAATCTTCCCTGTCTGCAAGATGTGCTGGAGTAAGATGTTGCAGAACTTGTGGGAGTGGCCAATGTCTGGTTTAACTTGGGGCCACACCTTGAGAAGGAGCCCATGTCCTAAACTCTCTGGAGGCTAGGAACGGGATACTGAATAGCTCAGAGACCTATGATAGAATAAAAAAAATCAGTGATATGATTCCTAATGACATTCTGCTATACTTTTAAATTGGTATCTTCCCCAGTCATCATCATAGAGGCTTCATCCAGCAGCAGATGGGAGCAGGAACAGAGACCCACATCCAGACACTATGCAGAGAGAGGGAGAGATACTAAATTGGAGGTCTACATAAGGTCCATCCCCTGTGAGATCAGAGAAGTTCACAGAAGAGGTAGAAGAAAGACTGTAGGAGTCAGAGGGGATGGAGAACACCAGAAGAACATGGCCCACTGAATCAACTAAGCAAGGCTCACATAGTTTCACAGAGCCTAAAGCAGCAAGCATAGGTGAAGTGGGAGTTTCTGGCTATGTCATAAGATGCAGACTCAAGTGCTGTCTTGCTGAGGCAAGACCCATGGAAGAACACGTGATGTGCGGAGAGTGCATAAATAGGACTCAACAGTCACTGCATTCATTCATAGCTAGCCTTGTAGCTCTTCACTGGTTCTGTGCCACCCAATTTCACTTCACCGAGAGAGGCATAGCAGAGAACTTCTCCTAGCATCTTGTCTGCTTTCTGGTTGCTCCCACCAACTCGTGTCAATTTGGAGGAGGCTTGACTGTTTCTGCAGAATTGTGCTATCGATGCTGATTCATGTGTGGTATCCTGACCAACAGAATCAGAATGGTCCTAAAGAACTCCTTGTAAACAGACCCACATCCCCTTTTCCTACTTACCATCTCTTCTTCCCTGCTTTTTGGATGGTGGGCTAGAAGGGCTGTCAAAGCATCTGAGAACCCTTATTAAAAGTATATTGAAAAGATATGTCTTGAAAATATAAGTTTTGAAAAAATGAGTCTATGACTCATTAATGAGTCTATGTCAGGTCCTCTACATATACATGATGGCTGTTAGCTTTGTGGTTTTGTGAGATTACTAACAGCTAACAGTGGAGGCAGGTGAATCTCTGCTGCTTTGTCTTCTCTTGAGAATCTTTTTCTTCTATTGTTTTGCCTTGTCCAAGCTTCAATATGAGGGCTTTTGACTTGTCGTATTGTATCTTTTTTTTTTTTTTTTTTTTTTGTCTTGTTTGGCTGTAGTCTTTTGGGAGCTTGATCTTTTTTGAAGAGGAAATGGAGAGGGAGTTGATCTAGCAGAGAGGGGAGGTGGGGCTGATGTTAGGAAGAGTAGGAGAAGGGAAAACTCTGCTCAGGATGTCTTGTATGAGAGAAGAATCTATTTTCAATAATAGGAAAAAGAATTATATGATAATATTAGGAATCAAGAGATTACATATTCATAAACCATCTGGAAACGTCTAAGTGAAAAACTGAATGGTACTTTTTAACAATTGGTGGGAGGGAGGGAGTGGGTGGGGGAGCACCCTCATAGAAGCAGGGGGAGAGTGATAGGACAGGGAGTTTGTGGAGGGGAAACCAGGAAAGGGAATAACATATGAAGTGTAAATAAATAAAATATTCAATAAACAAAACAATCAAGTAGAATATTTAGAGAGAATATTCAAAATAGATAAGAAGCCTGAGTGGATGGATGAATTTCAGGACAGCATTGGTTTGATTGCTAGTCTTAGCCCCTACTTCTAGGTTAAGGTCAGTTTGTTTTGTAAGAAACATGAGACATATCACCAAAGATGAGATAATTCCTGTATCAATTTATACAAACTAAGTAAAATTCAGAAAATACATTAGTTACTTCTCTGTTGCTGTAATAAAACACCACAACCAAGGTGGGTTTTATAAGAAAGAGTTTGTTTTGGTGTCCTATTCAATAGGCTTAGAGTCATAATGGTAGAGACAGCATGGCAGCAGGCAGTAGGCGTGGCAGCAAACAGTAGGCATGGCAGCAGGCACAGGAAGCTAAAAGCTCAACTCTCTAGTCACAAACACAAAGCAGAGAGAGAGAGAGCATGGACCACAGCTTTTAATCCCAAAGCCCACTCCCACTCAAGTCTCACCAGTAAGGTTGTTTCACCTGAATCTCCCAGAACAGCACCACCGACTGGAAACCATCTATTCAAATACTTGAGACTATGAGGGACACTTTTCATTCAAATCATCATAAAAGGTTTAAGTTTAAAACAAGCCTATAGTCAATATTACACGAAGGTTACTTGAACCAAAAAAGTATAGAAAAATTACTGACATTTTAGTAATATAGTAATTCTTTTTAGAAAAAGAATCCTGAATTTAATTTGAATATGTGATATATTATTAATATCATAAAACACAAAAGTAGATTAAAAATCATATTTGGGATCAGTGAAGTTAAAGGCGTTTAATTCTGGTAACCTGAGTTCTGTTCATGAGACTCGTGGTGGAAAAAAGACAGGCACTCAATTGAATTCACAAAGGCACATGCAATAGCTAGCTAGCTAGATGATAGATAGATAGATAGATAGATAGATAGATAGATAGATAGATAGATAGATAGATAGATGATAGAGAGATAGATAAACATTCATTTAAACTAAATCTAAAAAACACCATTAGGAAACAGTTCACACACTTCAACCATGAACTTCCTTTCAATCATATCAATGTAAAGTATTTTTAACCACATGTTTTTAACTACACCATTAATTTAGGTGAATACTGTAGTATTTTATAGAAAATGATTTTTTTTCTGTTTTGAAGTTTAAAATAACTTATAAGTATACCCATTCAAATGAATGTGTTTTAAAAGTATTATTAATATTTTAAAATCTGGTTTACTAATTACTCATCATCAGAATTCATAGTTTTCCAAAACCTTTACTAATGAAGAACAGTACATTCTTCAAACACTAATTTTAATCAAGTGCCACATAATTATGTAAATATACTCAGTTCACTTAAAATAAATTAGCATTGTGGCAGGATGAAAGCATGCTATTTAGTGGCTATTCTGCCTTTTATTGCTAGAATGAGTGCACACAAAATCTCCAGTGCTTACTTATAGCTATATTATTGGTGAAAGTTGCTATAAGCCACTGCAACCTGTGTCTCTGCCTCTCATTCTTAGATAATATTAAAATTATTGTAAAGTTTTTCACATTTTAATAATGCTCTTCAAACCTTAACTTTATGATTCTGGTTCATTAAATCAAAAGTGAGGCCAAGATGTGCCAGAAAGAACAAGAGCTTTTGATCCAGAAATGACTTTCCTACATTACCTGCCATTTAACCCTGACAAATGTCACAGTTAATAATAAAATAATAGAATCAATTGGAATTGAAATCATAGGCAATTTTAATAACTACTGTTATTTAACATTGTAAAGAAATAAAGGGGGAATTAGATATGAGACAAGACTTTTAGAAATTAGGAACAGTGTATACGTTCTGCAGATTATATCATAGGGAATTATATCATAGGGAATCTTGGGGTGTGGTTGGTGAAGTCTGTGTAATAATGAGACAGTTTAATTTCCTCAGCACATTCTAGGTTGGCCTGTATTGATGTGTTCTTTTTTTATATATTATAATAAATTTGCATCTTCCCCTTCCTTCCTCCAAACCCCCTTGTTCTCTTTCAAATTCATATCCTCTTTTTGTTAATTGTTATTACATGCATATATGAATATGTATTACATACATCATATATGCATACATACATAATGCTCCTAACTATAAACCACGCAGTCTACATGCTTCTTGTATGTATGCTTTTAGGGCCAACCATTTGTTACTGGATAGCCAATGGATGTACTTTTTCCTGGAGAAAACTTTTTCTCCTGCTTTCAGCATTCTTTAGTTGCCTGTAGGGTGTTGTGTAGGGCTGAGACCTCATGGGCTCTTCTCCATTTACTTTGGCACACCCATGCTTACACGTTCAGATCCTGGTTAGGCAGTCATGATAGTGAGGCTTTCTGGGTGTAGCTTCTAACTTTACTAAGAGAGACAATATCAGAGCAAGGTCCCCAGTCCTCTGGTTCTTATCATCTTTCTGTTCTTCTTTTGCAATGTTTTCTAAGCCTTATATATGAGACTACTTCATAGATATATCCATTTGAAGTAAATGGGCTCCACAACTCTGCATTTTGATTTGTTGTTGCTTTCTCTGATGGTCTCTGTCTGCTACAAAGAGAACTTTTCTTGATGAAGCGTGAGGATTACACAGGTCAGTATAAGAGTATAAGGACAGATATTTAGATTGTTGTTGGGGGTGATATTAAATCTTGTATTACATTCCAAAGAATCACAGTTCAATTCCCAGCACTCAAATCAAGAATATCATAATTACCTTTAACAACAGCTCCAGGGACCCTATGCCTTCTTTTGGTCTCTCAGGATATTTTGCTCACATCTGTATATGCCTAAATATATCACACTATACAGATAATTAAAATTTACATAAGTAAATAAATCTTAAACAAGAGAATGACTTGGTTCTTTTATTCTTTTAATTAATCATCCTATATATTTCTTGTCAATTATTTATTTTTGGTGAGAATTACATCTTAATACAAGGAAACTAGAATAGTGGACTCAGAAGCAAGTGGGTATACAAAGTTACAAGATTATACTTAAATGCACACAATTACAGATAATCATCAAAATACAACACAAATAAAGTGTTTTGCTTTGAAAGTAAATCCATAAATTTCTTCAGTACATAGTCTTGAGTGTGAGATATAGAGACCAATATAATATAAATGTATGAAAATCCTCTAATATACGTTTGAATCCAATCATATTTTATAATTACTTATTATAAATAAGGTTTTACCAGGAATACAACTTGCCATGAGAAAAAAAATAGTATTATAATTCCAGCATAATGATTAAAAGCAAATGATAATTCAAACAATTACAAGTATCCTGATGAGATTTACTGATTCTTAGTAACATGGAGTAGAAAACCTACATTATTTTAAAAGGAGTTTCTTATAATCTAGAGAAAATATTATGTCCAATCATATGAGATAAGGTTTTGAGAAATAAGTAAAATAATGATACTATCACCCTATGTGGTATACAAACTTTAATATTCAATACAACAGTAAAAGTTTAGTTTAGTTAGTCACATACAAAGATGACACATGACCGTTAATAATCACACTTATACCAGTAACAAGAATGTAATGCAAATATTGAAGAGATTTGGAAGTTACTAGTATACTGTATATACAGGCAACAAGAATGTAATATAAATAGTGAAGAGAACAAGTTTTTATTCATATTTAAACAAGAGCTATGAAACGACTAGATACCCTGACTGTTAAATGACCTGAGGCTGAAGAGATGTCTCAGAGGTTATATAGAGGTCCCAAATTCAGTCCCCAGCAGCCATGTCCACTAGCTTACAACCTACTTACTATATAACACTATTTCCATATATTTGACACATCTGGATTCTTTTGATACCTACATTCATATGCATTTATGAACACAAAGACATACATATATTTATATACATATATATACACAATAATTATAATCAATGTTAATGATTAAGAATATCTATATGATCATTAATAAATTTTAACTTTGTCTTCCAACAAACAGAAAAACATCAGGACTAGTTATACTCAATTGAATTAGGTAAATAATAAAACCTGAAAATTTCACTAAAATTTATTTTTAAGAATTAGAGAGCCCAGCATAGAGAAAGATGTCCAAAGAAAACAGTGAATAAAGTAAAATTAACAGCCATCTATTGGACAGAGCACAGAGTCCCCAATGAAGGAGTTAGAGAAAGTACCAAAGGAGCTGGAAGGGTTTGTAGCCCAATAGGAGGAACAACAATTTGAACTAACCAGTACCTCCAGAGCTCCCTGAGACTGAAACACCAACCAAAGAAAACACATGGTGGGACTCATGGCTCTAGCTTCATTTGTAGCAGAGGATGGCCTAGTCGGACATCAGTGGGAGGAGAGGCCCTTGGTTCTGTGAAGGTTCTATGCCCCAGTATAGGGGAATGCCAGGGCCAGGAAGTAGGAGTGGGTGGGTTGGGGAGCAGGGGGATGGGGAAGAGGATTGGGGACTTTCAGAGGGAAAACTAGGAAAAAGGATAACATTTGGAATGTAAATAAAGAAAAATTCTAATAAAAAAATTAAAAAAGAAAAGAGTATCATGGCTACCAGCTTCAGCCGGAAGAGGAAACAAGTGCAGGCAGTTGGTCTCTAGCTTAGGGAGGTTGGCGGCTATTCTAGGACATTAGCTGACTTAGAATCATAATGAGGAGCACTAGGCAAAAGATTAGTGAACACAGCAGTGTCCTCAACAAGATTTAAACAGTATCCCCAAAGGATCAAACTTCCTCTAAAATTAACTCATTCAGAGTTCAAGGCCAGCCTGGTCTACAGAGTGAGTTCCAGGACAGCCAGGACTATAAAGAGAAACCCTGTCTCATAAAAAAGAAGAAGAAGAAGAAGAAGAAGAAGAAGAAGAAGAAGAAGAAGAAGAAGAAGAAGAAGAAGAAGAGGAGGAGGAGGAGGAGGA
>NC_034590.1:160281309-160298269 GCF_900095145.1 Mus pahari | reverse complement strand
TCTGAGTTCGAGGCCAGCCTGGTCTACCAAGTGAGTTCCAGGACAGCCAGGGCTATACAGAGAAAACCTGTCTCGAAAAACCAAAAAAAAAAAAAAAAAAAAAAAAAAAAAAAAAAAAAAAAAAAAAAAACTATTAACCATCTTCAGCAAAGTAAATCTTTTATTGGTTCTTAGGCAATATCAAATGGCCAACTGTATCCATATTATAAGAGCTGGGACATGCTGGGATGGGAATTGGAATTTCCTGTGTGATATAGCAGCTCCCCTCTACTGGCAGTGGATGCATGTTCAGTCAACTGATTTCTCATTGCTCTGCACTCAGCAGTACATGACCAAGATCTTCTGACACTCCCTTCCATCTCAATCTAGCAGTCAAAGAGACAGTGGGAAGACCTGCTGTGTGTGTAGATTATGACAGTAGGCATTGAATGTGAGCCCAACAAAAGCAGCCCACAGGAATGTCTCCAGGAAGAGGCCTCTTTGCTATGTGTCAGATATCTCTCCCTATCCCCCTAGGGTTTGCAGGACAAGAGAAGTATATTTCTCCAGTGTGGACACCATGAGCAGATACTGAGCAGAATCCCATTGGAACCAGGTAAATAAACCACAAAACACTGCAACATTTGGGAAGCAAATTATTATTTGAACTATAAATCATACAGGTAAGTGAGGAGTTATTTGCTATAAAGCTTATTTAATGGAGCTTCTATAAAATTAAATATTTCAATATGATCCAGATTCTTCTAAAAAAAAACACTATAAAAGACTATTTTAGAGATTTTTCAAATATGAGTCCTGACTATATCATCATATGTCCTATGAATCAAAGAAAAATAAATTACTACATTTTAATCAGAATAAAATTGAAAACACAGCTTACCCAAATTGATGGAATACGATTAATTGAATAATATTGAGTAATATAATTCAAAATCATAATAATAGTGTATTACTATGGAATAATATGAGAATAGCCAAATACAGCAACAAGATGAGGAATTTCTCCTTCATGGGAATGAAGAACAGAAAATAAATCCCTCAACAAGAGAAGAAAGGTTCCTGTAACAATCAAAGCAAAAGTAAGTGAGATAGAATACATAAAAATGGAAAAATTACAAACATTAAAAGCTAGCTCTAGGAGGAAAAAGTCAATAAAATTGATAAATATATAACCATAAGGGTGTGGGGAGGAAGTTTCAGGATTATGACTATTAGACACATGAATTTATGGACAATATTTTTATTGTATCATATTTCAACACACGATCTTCAACAACATAGCTTTAACAACAAATGCTGATGTTATACTTATCTCTGCATCTCTATCTCAGAAACTATATCATAGTGTATGCTTATTTAAAATGTGAACATCCACTCTCTTGTGGTTATCTTCAATTAAAAAAATAATTAGAAGCAGCAATGCTCTGAGTATTTCCATACATGTCTTCGTTAGCATAAGTGTTATATATTTCACTGGAGAATTCAACCCAGATTGGAACTGATGGCATTTTGGATAAGCATACCTTTAACTTTATGAAAGATTTTCTTAAATACTTTAAAGTAACTTCACTATGAGGTATCATCATAATTTGTGCATACTTGACTACACTGGCATCATCAATATTTACATATTATCAGATTTATAACTTTAGTAGTTTGACAATTGTGAAAATCTTTGTCTAGGGATTTAATTTGTATTTATTTTAATAATTGAGGAATATATTTTTGCATATTTATTGGTTGTGATAAGACATGTAAAATACATATTAATTTTTATTATTAATATGTTAATATAATTACTTTTTATTTTATAATTAGTTGAGTGTTAAAAACTTATTTGTAATTTTTGTCACAAATTTGATTTTAATGTGCAAATAATATCAGTCTTTTCCTTGTGCTTCATTTTGTGTGTGTGTTTTCAAAATAATTTTTCATCTATGATATACATATGCAAATTGCACAATATTGATAATATCTCATAACAGCTAAAATGATACTAGGTAAAACATAAAAGCTACAATTATAGTGGTTCAAGCCTGAAATTCCCACACTGAAGTTTGAGATAAAATTGGAAATTGGAGGTCAGTCTGGGCTATATTGTCAATTCGAAGCTATCTTGAGTTATATAACCTGATCCTGTCTCTAATAGATAAGAATATAAATAAATATGTAAAATAAAATTTAAGGGGGGCATCTTCTTCCTTTTTAAAGGCTAATTATGTAACAGAAATAATGAGTACTACATGGAATTTTTGGAAAGTAAACACATATATTATTCTTCAAATTAGAGAACTACAATAATATTACCACAAAGTATGATTTTTTTTCTCATGTTTGACATGGGTATGAGCCATGTCAATAAAGGTTAGGCTTCATAAAACTTTGATTAGAATAATTAATATCCATAGGCTAGTATAGTAATAACCATAAAAATTACCTATTCCCAAACCCATGCTTTATATAAAACTTAACTCAAATATATTACAGAACTAAATGCAAACTTACTGTTTTTAACATGAAATATGATAAAAATCTCTAAGATGTAGAGATTTTTTTGAAGGACTCATAGATCTAGCACCAAAATTCAATCCATAAAATAAAAACAGTTAATTTGAGATCAAAGCAAATGTTAAAACTTTTAGTTTGCTAAAAGTCATGTTAATAAGATGCAGATGGGACTGGGAAGAAGGGTAATCTGATAAAGCAGTCAACAGGTGTGAGGACCAAGTTCACATTTTGTGCCATGATGGCCTTGCTTGTGACAGAAGAGACAGTATTCCAAGGAGCAGGCTAGCCCAACTGAAAGCTCTAGGTTCACGTTAGAAAAGCTGCCTCAATACGTGAACTAAACGCCGATTAAGGAAGACAACCGTCGTCAGCTGCTGGCCTCCAAGTGCACAAGTTCACATAAATAAACTACCATCCACATAATCTGTAATACTGTACGATCGACATTACATCTAACACTATTCATCAATAAAAAGAAATGAACACTTCAAACACTTGTGTACACAATTTTAATGATTTGAGAAAAAAAGAATGGTAATGAAAAATGAACACATAACAACTAAATCCACTTAAATATATTCTGAAAACTGAAAAACAGACAAAGTCATGGTAAAGGGTGATGATTGCCAGAGTATCAAACATGGTTTCTAAGAAGTGGCACTAGAAGGATCTTTATGAGAAGATATATCTTGATTGCACAGTGATTTTACAAATAAGCATATGTGACAAAATAGCATGCCCATTTCCAATGTCAGATTTTCCATTTTGATACCACACTGTAATTATGGAAGAGGAAACCATTGGGGGAAGCTGGGTGAGAGATACCTGATTGTCTATATACTATCCTTTACCTTCCTGCTAGCCCATAATTATGTCAGCCTAAGTCTTAAAAACTCAAACAATGCTAATTTTCCCATTAAGTATTGGGTTACAAACTTTAGAACCAGTGAAACTGTTATTTATTTTTAAGCCAGTAAATTCATTTATCTCTAAGTGGTGATATAATAACTCATGAAGACAGGTTGTCAGAGGGCCGATGCCTGTGGAAATGGACACCAGGACTTGTTCAGATTGTGTGAAGTGAGAGCAACACAATTTGGTTCATTGCTCAAGCTGGATTCTCTCTTAGGACTTGCTGCTTCTGTGTTAGGAAGACATATATACACAGTCAAATCTGTATATGCCCCGTGCATGCTCTTTGTAACCTCATTGCAACACTAGCCGATTACTTTATCTTACCTAATGCTCATTTCTTCCTATATCCTATTTGGTTCTGGAGAGTAGTATGTAGCAACTCTGCTGCTCATCCTGAGAGTTGCTACTCTGGATTTTGATTGTGAAGTTATATAAAGTGTCAAGATTGTGACAAAATAATGAAACCAGTGCTTATGTCTACTCTTTGTAATTAGGAAAAAAAAAAAATCCGTTGGTGATCTTTTAAGGAATCTTTTATTTATTTATTTATTTGTTTGTTTGTTTTTTTTTGAGACAGGGTTTCTCTGTGTAGCCCTGGCTGTCCTGGAACTCACTCTGTAGACAAGGCTGGCCTCGAACTCAGAAATTTGCCTGCCTCTGCCTCCCAAGTGCTGGGATTAAAGGCGTGCGCCACCACGCCCGGCTTAAGGAATCTTTTATACTGCACCACCTTGCATTCTCATCTCCAGTAGAAACAGGCTTGAGTTTCTATATATACTGGCATCCTGGAGAATGTTTGTTGTCTTTGATGCTCTAACAGAAATAATTAACATATTGCATCTTTGATTTTAATTTTCCTGTAGGTTTGTGATGTTTGTACCAATGCGTATGATGAAATTATCTCTTACATTCTAATTGACTGTAACATTTGCTAACCCTCAAAACCAACTTTAATAATACATTTTGAGAACACTTAAAGAGTTACGATAACTCGCCTATGTGATCAGTCTATTCACTTAACTACCTTTAATAGACCAATGTAACAACCAACATTTCTTGCCTTGGGTTTCCCAAGTAATCTGTCTTTATGAGCTAAGCTAAGAGGTAACTGTAGTCTTAAATTATCAGCTTTTCCATGTCTTTGATCAAAGAGTAATGCATGTGTGTTTACATGTGTGTTATAGTATTTTTTCTGAAAAAAGAAAATATAGTAGGAAAACTGTATTATAAAATTATATATATAATTAATTTATAATTATATATGTGTGTGATATACAATAGAACATATATAAATATTGAATATAGCATATGGGTATTTATTGATAAACAATGATGAGTGTACTATTGTTAATGTCACTGTTGGACTCAGTAACATAATCACTTGTAAAACTATTGAAGATTTCTGTAAAATATCCATCAGTGTGGAGATGTTTCCTGTGATAATCAATGAAAGGAATCTGTATGTTAGAGGCACCACTACATAGAAACTCGAACACATGGAGATGCTTCCTGTGATGATCAATGAAAGGAATCTGAATGTTAGAGACACCAATACATAGAAACTCAAACACATGGGCAAGCTCATATGATACTCATGGAGGCTCATATTTAGACTCAGACAACTAACAGGGACAATAGGGAGAGTGAAATAGAGAATTAAAATCCAGATGAGGAGAAGTGCTTTGGTTTCTGTCCTTAGTAAGACACCAACACATTCTTAGTTACTCTAAGATTATCATTAATTTATTCAAACTGATCACAGATGTTTAACATATTTTCATATGCCTGTTAGTCATTTGCAAATGTGATCTTTGGAAAAATCTGTTCATGTCCTTTATGTATTTTAAGTAGGGTCATTAAGATGTGTTGCTATTGAGTTGTAGAATTCCCTAATACATATTAGGATGTTAACGTCATATCAGTTATATGATTTTGACAATGCCTCCTGTTCCACAGACAATCTCATCACTGAGTGTCTCTTTGCCCTGATAAAGGTTTTTAGTTTGCTATCATCTTTCTATATTTTCTTTTGTTCCTTGGTGGCATACAAAGAAAACTCATTGGAAAAACAAATGTCAATAACTTTTTCATAAAAGATTACCTTTGGAAGTTGTACCATTTCAGGAAGTTTGATTAAACATCTATGCAATTCTGAAATTATCTTGTACATAATAATGTATAAATAATTATCTTGTGTATAATATAAGGTAAAGGTCTGATATTTCACTATTTTTTAATGATAACATACAATATTCCAAGTAATGTGCTTTCCACACAGTATATTCCTGGGACCTTTGTAGAATATCAGTGAATTGTATATGTAAAAGTTTCACTTGTGTTAGAAGAACATGGGCTCTCAACGACTTTGACCTTATTTAATTACTGCTGAGTGATCTTTTGTTGTCGTTGTTATTAGTTCATTGTATATGTAGCTAGGATAATTTATTTTTGTTAACTAAGATATTTATCACTTTTAAAAGCCCATACAGCATATTTTGTCATATTCTTCTCCCTCCCCTTAACTTCCCCTAGAAACCGGCTGCCCCCTTCCTACTCACCCAATCTCATGATTCTCATTCATTCTCTCTCTCTCTCTCTCTCTCTCTCTCTCTCTCTCTCTCTCTCTCTCTCTCTCTCCCAAGACAAATATAAAAGCATACAAGAAATATGAAGTTTTTGTGTTGGCCAACTGCTCTGAGCATGAGGCCTGCCCTGGAATATGATTGAAATCCCCAGGATACACCACTGGAAAAAAATTGATCTTTCCCTCTCTCAGAAGGTATTGGATGCAAATAAGGAAGCTTTTTTTTTGGTTGTTTTAGGCATAGCTATACATAGCTGATCTGTGAAGACAGCAAGCCATTGTATTAAAAAGAGAAAACAGTGAGTAAAGGACAGAGACTGAGCTGAGTCCTGTGTTTCATTTCTAAAACATGAAGTTATGGCATTTCCTTTTCCTAAAATCCAAAATCCAAGGATGCACTAAATCTTAGATAAGAACACTCAACAATTTCCTGGTGCTAGGGAACACATCCAAGCAGGGAAATTACAGACAGAGAGTAAAATCTGTTCCAAACTCACCTCTAGCTATCTCTAGGCATTACACATATCAAATGATACGTCAGTAGCTGCTTTAAAGTGTGGTGCCCATTTCTTGGATAGACAATTTTGTTGGGTCTCGCCTGCCATCCTCTGAACATTGTGTTGTGCTCCTTACAGGCACGCAAGGAGTTGCTCCCCGGGATCAGCCGGAATACAGCCGGAATACAGCAGATCAGCCAGAACACAGCGTCCTCGGACCGCCCACTGTCAACGCCCACTCGTCGCCCGGACCAACCACCAATGTCGACACGCCTACTCGATTGGACCCGCCTTCTGGTCACAGCTCCGCTGAGGAACGGACCGCGCGCCATTGAGAGATTGGGACATGCACCATTGCGACTGAGAGACACTCACCAGGGACGATGGGACACGTGGGAGAGGGTTGGGTTCTCCCACGTGTAATCAATAAATAATCTTTCTTGCAGATCATCTCTATTTTCAGGAAGCTTAGCTCTGCAGTGCAAACCCGCCCCAAGGTGTTTTCTGCCCACGCAGACACGGCGCCGGTCTGCGTGCAGGCAGAAACACTACACAATTTCTCCGTTTATGGTTACTCCTTTGTTCACTCACACAAAAACAGTTACCTGCCTGTGTAAAACATGTAGTTGTATCTTGGATGAGTGAGTTCTGTGGTTGTTTTGTTCTTGAAGTGAGATCTCGAACACGGCTCCATCTCCTGTTTCTAGATATATGTTTTTCTGTTTGTTTGTTTGTTTTGATTTACAATATTTAATACTTTAAATCAAGTCCTGCAATATCCAATTGCACAATCTCTATGGCCTCTGCTATTGTAGCCTAAGTTAATAATGGCCCTCTCAATAAAGACAGAAATCTTTTCACGACTAACTTTTGCCTTCTCTGTCTGCTTTAGAGAAACATCAGATTCTTCATTGTTCATCTTTATTTTATGCAACAGTCTGAGAGAATCTTGAGGGCAATGGTAACAAAATTGCCTTACATTGGATTTTACCTGTGACCTTGTGGGTAAAGACTAAGAACAGTATCTGTTTATCCATGAACCACTTCAAACCAGGTACTTCTGTACACACAATTAACTTGCCTCACTTCAATAAAAGTGTTTTGGAAAAGGTGAAGGTCAATGATGTTCAAGAATGCTTGCTCACATGTATTCTTTGCCATACATCAGGCTGACTGAAGGTCTGGTCTTAAACTGAAGTTAAAGAATATAGCTTTGTATCAGTGCTAAGACAAGCTTTAACATTCTCCCTCTTACAGTCAAAAATAACCAGACTTGAAGAACAATGTCAACCCTGTTTAACCTCTCTCTCTCTCTCTCTCTCTCTCTCTCTCTCTCTTTCTCTCTCTCTCTCAGCTGCCTAAAGGAAACAACTAGAACTTTCTATTGTCAACCTTGGTGGGGCTTCAGGCACACACTAAGAGAATTCAGTGAGAAAATGTAAAGCCCCTCTAACATGAATCCCTTGCTGACCGCATGGTTCCATCAGGTAAGCAATCATAGTCTCTACAAGAGAAAAAGGTGAAAGAGCTACTGGAAGTGATGGCTTCAATTCTTTTCCTACCTGGGAGAGAAAAAGGGGCTGTGAGACTCTCCCTTGTCTGGGAACATATAAGGACTGGAGAGATATGAAAGCATGGATGAAGCCTTGTTTGTTGGCAATGTGACCAATTTCTGCAAGGCGCAGGATGGAGAAAATGTCCAATGGATTTCATTTTATTTAACCTTTCAAATAAAGGATAGTTGAGCTACCATCATTTTAAAATTGAAGATGTTGTGCTTTAGAGCTTTTCAGGGTTAGTACCTATTGGGGTTTTAATTTTGTACAGGATCAGAATGAATCCAACCACAGGCTCCACTTATCACACTGTATAAAGTCTAAGAGCGAGTCTGTCCTACCTAAACATATCCAATTATACTGGATGGAGATCATGTTTGTGGTCCCTGTCTGTGGGACACATGCATGGTTTCTATTGGCTAATCATGAGAATCTGGGTCTACATTATGGAATTACCTCCACAGAAGTCAAGAAAAACAGAACTTTCTTTAAAATAGAATGTATTGAGGCTATTTGCTTGTATTCTTTGTAGTGCGTGAGAAGACAGGTTATAATTTTTGGCATTGGTACTTTCTACTGGAATGCTGTTCAGCTTATATTTAATACAGGGTCTCTCAATAGCCTGGAGCTCACTCACTAAGCTTGATAGACATCTGTCTGTCTCTTTTTTCATAAGTGCATGACCCTATGACTGACTTCTGAAGATCAAATTCAGGTCCTTGTGCTTGTAAAGCAAGCACTTTACCCACTGAGCTGTCCTACCCCAGCCCCCATTTAAGGCTTTCCTAGGGGACACTTCACAAGTATCCAATGCATACACACAAACATACAGCACACAAATCTTGGTTTTTATACTTACCTGAGAGAAGGAGGTTCACTCACAGATTAATTTGTATTCTGCTTCATCCTTGCAACTTTTATTCATGTCCTGGGACTTGTATTTTGGGGTATATAGGCATTCAGCTCTCTGGAAGATTGGCTATTTTTGATACTCACACCACTGAATGCAAGGGTTTGTCTAAAAGGAAATAGAGAAGAGAGAGGAAATTATTGTCTCATTAAGCATATGATAATTGCAATTATTCACCAAGAATTATGAATCACAAATGAGTATTGCAGAGTCAATTGGGAAACAATTTGGCTATAAATACTCACATTAAGCAGCCTAATGAAATCCTCTTTGCTTTAGAAACTTCCACTCTTGTCTTCATAGAGTGTTTTGTAAAAGTGCAAATCTTGATGAATTATTCCCGTCACTTTCAATGCAGGAAAAAGAATGTATTATAATAAATATGTTGATGGCTTCAATATCTTCTGATAGTAATACTATTACCTCCAATTTAAGTGCAGAGTCTTCAAAGGTTTTTGTTTTTAAATCAAAATCATGTGATGCTCCCAATATCATATAATCTAAAGGAAACAGGATTCTATCATTACATTTATAGCTGAGGATAATATAGTATAGAATAGCATAATGACAACCCTAAGGGGTAGTCAATTGTTGAACTAAATCTAAGTCTGCTTTTTTACAATGATACATTTTTTTCCCTTGAAATCACATACCTTCCACTATCCATTTAAATGCCTTTATTTTCACATACTATTACTTGAACTCAAGTTGACTTGGCCAATCACAGAATTTATAGGTTTATGCAAATGGACTTAATGAAAAAGATCCATGGATAGGTAAGTGCTGTTATTTTCTTTCATCTACGAGCTCAGAAATATTAAGTGCTTTGTTTCGATCCATTTTCTATAGTGCCTTACCTTTTATCCTAAGGGTTGTTCACTCTGCAACACAAAATGTTTCCCAACAACTCAGGGACAGGTTAAGAATGACAGTCTTCAGGGGGCAGAGTTAAAGTGACACTCAGTTCCCTAGGCACAAGCTGCTGAGCTGGAGTATAACTGACCTGAAAGCCCCGTTCTTGAAATCTAGCATCCACTAGTGTCTATATGAAAACACAGTGAAAGCTGCCAAGAGGTAGAGGAAGCTAACACTCCTATTGAGTTACAGTGTGTGGGAAACACAAAGGTGACCATCACAGCAAGGCATCCTTAAAGATGCAATATCCCTGACTCATATGTTGGGGTAACCAACAGATTTCTTCCTTGAGTTCTTGCCCAGACTTTCCTAAGTGTTGGAATGTCAAGTCACAGTGTAAACAAAAATGATCCCTGTGATTCCACGTTACTTTTGATCATGGTCTTTATCATCCCAATGAAGATAGTAGAATTGTAGAAATGAGGGTGGAAGGGTCTCAAATAAATGTGTAGCCTAGGCCCTGCTATGCCACTAGTTATAAACAGTTACAAAAATTTCTAGAGGCAGATGTAGCTAGCTCTGCAAGCTAGAAGATAAGTCTATAATTCTGGGCTAGCATATAAACTAGAGACTGGAAAGAACATAGAGATTGGGACTCCAGATAATCACTGTGAATGGAATCCCCAAGGTCAGTATGACATCTCCAATGATCTTCGACATTGTTCTTACACCCACTCCTGTTATAATCCTTCTATTTTTGCAGCTTGTAGTTTCTCCTAATGTTATGTCAAACAGCAGTAACAGAGCTTATTGATTCTTGATATTATCAGTGTCCATGTATCTGCAGCTATTACTAAAAGCACTTTTAAAAACTAATTTCACTTTCTGGTTTAAGGATTTAGCTTTTCTTTACTTTTTATATCTTTTCTTTCTTATTAATTATTTTTATTTATTTATATCCCAAATGTTATTCTTTTTCCCTGTCCCCCATTGCAGAGTTTTTCCTCCTGCCCCCTCCCCTTCATCTCTGAGAGGACACCCCCAATTGTGAGAACTTAATCCCCATCTCCAAACTTCTACCTAAACATTTGTCGTTATTAATAAGCTTGAGAGTAATACTGTTCACATGTGCTCGTATAACTTTAAAGTAGACTCAAAGAAGTAGAATCACCCTGAGAAAGGGGAAAGAAGTATGCTCTTTTGTTTAGAAATTTTTTTACTTTCTGACCATAAGCAATAGCTTATTTTATAACCCTGCCAACAAAGTCTGAGAGCTCTGCCTCCCTACAGTCCGAAACATAGAGAAAGCTATGGAGCCTTGGGCTGCAGAGCAGTTGGTAAGAGCTGAGCTGTGTTGCAGGATGAATTTGCATTTCGCTCATGTAAATGTGGATAAGCATGCTTCCCTGTGATTGAGAATCATTTTCAGTTTGTTTCTCATGAACTCTACTCTTTTAGTCCATTAGACTACTAGGTAATCAAGTTTATTCTTCTGTCTTTAGAGGCTTTCAGTTAAAACATCTGGCCATGATACAATATGCAAATGTCTGGCTACACATCATTCATCTTTTCACTTTAACATGGTATAATTTTCATGGGCACTATTTTCATAATCATATAACTTAATATGTTTCTTTTTATTCAGAGCCTGATTTAAATTAGGTTCTGAAGTCTCTCCGAGGATTTGGCAAATCTGAGAGCCTTGATGGTGGAAAGACTCCTCATCCAGCTTTGCCAGCTATAATGGATGGCTCCTACGTAGAGCTTCCAGGGATGAACTTGGGAGAGTCTCAGGCAAACGAAAATGAGTTTGTTTGCTCTCTGTGAGAGTTGAGATTGATGTGCCAACTTTGGAGGCTTGATAGCATTGTCAGGGACTAAACAATATCCAAGCAAAGCCTCTATGCAAAGTCCTGATGTGGTGTATACACTGCGATAAAGCACTTTGACTATGCATGCTGTGTAAGTGTAGCAGAGAGGAAAGAATCCTATTGAACAACTAGATCGCAGGTAGTATGAGCAGGCTATGTGAGCTCCCCACTCCTGAGTGGAGTGGGTTTGTTTGTGTTTCTCGGAATGCTCACAGATGTTAATGATGGCCTTTGGTACAATAACATTTATATCTCCTGGAAGGTGTTTATCTGCCATTAGCTAAATGTTGGCTTCTAGTTCAGTTTCAAATATTTATGCTATAATATCTTTAAATAAGAAACTTTATTTTTTTCCCACCAAATCTATTTAATATACAAGGCATCTCTTTCCAGGTCCTGAACAGAGATGGAAAGTCCTACTTGGATAAACAAATGGCAAGATGTGTGAAAAGTGGTCTTTGCTCCCTCACATTAAACCTGTAAAGGGCCTCTAAAGAGAAAAATATCTGATCAGATGCCTTTATAGATCTGAGGAAGACCTCCAACATAAAACACAGTCCTCCAATTCATAGCATTTTTCCATGCCTTTTCTTACCACTCCCAGGGAAGTACTTACGGGCTTACCCACGGAACAGTGCCCCTATTCGTAAACCTTTTGAATGCTAAGAAGAAAAAAAAAATGGTTGCATTTTTATTTATTAATATTTGTATTCAACCATATTCTATCAAGTTCCTTTTTTGATCCTTTAACTATCTTAAGTAGAATCCATAAGCAATTACCTTAAGTTACTAGAAAAGTCACTGGGCTCAGATAGTCACTGTCTCAAAGGCAATGCAGCCATCTTGCCCTACCCAATGGGCCTCGCCCAGGGGACTTGGGAGGAATAGCCCCTCACTACAGCCTCCAGAGGTGGAATTTGTTGGTTGGGTTCTGGGGTGCCTCTCCTCCCTTCTCCTTTCTTGTCTCACTGTTCTATGTAGCTTTGATCCATGAGACAGCAGGAGAGAAAGGAAGGTCCGAGACAGAGCTGGTATAAAGGCTTCCTCTAACTAAAACCAATTATGTGTGCTGATGTCTCCCATCAATGGAAATGTGCAGGAAATGTATGTGTAGTTTTGGGAAGGTAGAATTCAGTGTCCTTTTCTAGTTTCCCCCATCGGTAGCACTGCATAACTACACTACCCCTTTTGGGCACCGAGATGTCCATGGGCACACTTCTTTCTCTATGAGGTTCTCGTCTCTCTAGATGTCAAGTGAACCATCTCATGAAATTGTCTCTTGTTTCTTCTAAGTTTTCACTTCACTTGAAAGCTGTATGAGACTCCTGGAATGCTGCTCTACATTGACTCCAGAATCCTTGTATTCTCACTGGTATCAATCCCTACTTGTCCATCCACTAACATCACCCACACTACTGCACGGTCCCCGCATGATCGGAGCAGTGCTTGGACTCATTATTCCTTGGCTCTTGACACTGGCTGAGTGTCCACATCACTGCTCCCCGATCTAAGTCTTTTATCATGAAAATTCATTTTATTGTCTCTGTCCTTTCTTCCTAGGCATAGAACCCAATAATTACAAATTGCTTTTGATCATTGAAGTTATACCTTCAAGAATATCCGGAATCTGAATTCCACTAAACAATTATTCTCTGCCCCAAACTCCAGATTCCACATATGAATCGTGTTACAGAAAGGAGGGGGGGATGAAAGTGTGTCCTTCATTCAGACACAAAAGGTCTATTTATAATTTGGGGACCCCACTCGCTTGGCTTTGGATGAAGAGCAGCCCTGGAACTACAAACTCCCCTCCGAGTGGTGTAGGGTTGTATGTGGAAAGGAAGGGAAGAGAAGGAACAGAGGGGTGCGCATGATGGAATGGAGACAAAGCAAGACATTTTTAGAGATACTTCTAGCCCACATGGGCCTCTTTGAATAAATAACAAGGTATTTCCAGTCTAGTGAGATGAAGCCCATGCAAACCTATACAACCGAGCACAGACTTCATTTAGTCTCCATTCCTCCTCACTGTGCACATTTGTACAATAGGCAGCCAGGGAGAAACAAACACGGTTGTGTTCCAGACACTGTAATGATAATCAAGGACATTAGGATTGCTTTGGCTGTGCTTAATAAATGCTTAGGAATGGGGTCTAGCCTCAGCTGGCAGTTATCATTTGCCAGCTGCGCCGCAAAAGCAAGAAGCCAAAGGAAAATGTCCAAAGAAATTTCCTTTGAATAATTATGTTGGACATTGTGCTCAGTGACTTGTGCGTTTTGTGGGAAAACTGTTTGAAGATAATATCCAAGGGCAGTGTTATAAAGAAGTTATTACTTATAATAACTGAAAGGAACTTAGCACTTAAAGACTAAACTATATTTTAAGCTACAGTCCTATTATCTTTATCTAACAAATTCATACTAGCAGGAGCATATTTTAATTATGAGAATCAAACTCTGGAACCAAATATGAAGTGCACAGAGAAATCATAGAAAAATAACTTCCTTCTTCTATTAAATGTCATGATACAGTCAAAGTCTAATTATTTAATTTGCTCTTTTCCTTTATTCATTTAAATTCTTTGAGAATTTCATAAACACATACATGTTTTTATTACTCTTTCTTGTATTTTTTGAGATTATAATATAGTTCATTATTTATCCATTCCCTTTCTTCCTTTCCAGCCCTCTTATTCATTCCTCCTCTTGGATTAATGGCCTCTTCTATCATTAATTTATCTCATGTACATACATATGAATATATGCATATGTTTTTATAAATACATAGAGGCAACCTGCTCAGTCTGTGTAATAGTGCCTGTGTATGAGAATATGTTTTTAAGGATGGCCACGTGGTATTGGATAACCATTTGCTGTGCTCTTAAGACTATTTCTCCCACTCTCCGGATTCTTTAGTTACCTGTATTTCTATGTGTGTTTTCAGCACATCTATATCCACTCCTCTTTAAACTCCCCCCATCTTATTCCCTACTGGAACCTACCTGGAGCCATATCCCTGAAGAAAACTGACGAACCATCTCAAAGAATCTATCAATTGCCAATAACTTTTCAGTTAAAGGTTAGCCTCCATGAGACTCTCACCAACGTATTTGGTCACAGGATAACTTTTATTTCTTTATTTTATTTATTAAGCAGTTACTCATATTCCTTATTTCAGAATAAAATCATTGTTTCTCAATTAGTTCACTCATTTATTTGTTATACCCAGCTATAAGACCTTATTTGAATCAATATATTTAAAATATTTGTGAATGTATAAATATCCATATATGTAAGGGTTTTTTTCTTAATTTTTTGGGGCCAATAAGATATTTCTCTTGCTACCAACTCAAATGTCATGAATTTGAACAAACGTGTTGTACAGAGAGAACTAACTTTCAGTTCTCTATTTCACAAGTTTTCTACTGACCTCAACATCTATGTCATGGCACGCAAGCATACAGACACACAAACATGAGTATGCACACACACACACACACACACACAGACACACACACACACACACACACATCTTTCCCACAATAAAGAAATTTGAAAATATTTTAAAAATTATTTAAAATTTTAGCTGTCTTTCTTTTAAAAATAATTTATGTTGCCAAAAGTATTATATATATATATATATATATATATATATATATATATATTTACATTGTGTATTGAGGGGACAAGCGGTGGCCTCATGAATGCTGGCAAATGTTCACCATTGAGCTATATTCCTACCCCAGTGTTTAATTATTTTGAAAACACTTTTAAAAAGTTAAAGTAAGATACAGGATTTTCTATTTGTCAATCTTTTATTCTCAGCACTGCTTTTAAGATAAGGAATTTTTATTGTGTGTACATGAATTACACACATGTATAATAGTGTGGATTGCTTCTACCTCTATCTGAAAATTTCACATTTCCCATCCAGCCCCTGTGGCTGTCCTTTCTCATAATCCCTGCTATGCCTAACTCTGAGGTACTGATCCAGGACTCCAAATGAACCTGTGTAATGCTTAGGCTACTGTGTTGATAGGCAGATGCCCTCAGTCTGATTGAATCTTGCCTTGCTATTCTAGAATGACCAGAGTGTCCTGTATTCACTACCCAAATGAATTATGTGGCTTCTACTTCTGCCAACAAACAGCACCTTTATAATTAGCTTGTTGTTACGGTCTCCTGGGGACACTCAGAGAAAGGAATATAATTAAGACAATTAGACACGTATATCCTCAGAGATCAGTGAAAAGAAGCTGAGAGAAAGGCACCTTTTGATATGTTATGGTACAAAGTGATAATTTAGCATTTTAATAATGATAACTAGGTGGCAAGTTAACGCGACAAGGCCAACTGAGTAATTACATCTTTTAAAATAAAGTACAATCTTATTGCAATGTTTAAAGTATATAGCGTAATGTATACATACACAAGGATCTCTTTGTCTCTTCCACAGTACCATTGTCACAATGATTCAGACACAATGGCGACTACTAGTTAATAGGAGAGTACAGAAAAGTATAAGCATGAAAATAAAAATCATACAGTTCTTATTGGGGTATTAATGCTACATAATATTAAAATGTATCTAATTTCTTATGACACATTACATTTTCTGTAATTTATCCAAATACATTTTAAAATATGAGTCTCTCTAATTTAAGCCTTATCTTCTAGCACAATCTTTCAAGACTAGTTTACTGTGTTGTAAGGATAATATCACTTCCAGTCTCCATGCCACTTTTGAAATTATAATTTGAAGCTGTGGTGATGATAAATCCTTGCACAGCTGCAATTTATTATAACAAATGTTTCTATCCCTTTCTTGTATCTCCCTTTAACTCAGGCACAGATAACTTGGGATCTGAATCATTCTGTGGTCTTAGCGGTGCAGCTTGAAGGATTACATAACAGCCAGAGGAAAGTTTTAATTAACAATGTTCCAAAGAAAGTGTGAGTAGAGAGGAAATGCCACAGCATCA
Source organism: Mus pahari (assembly GCF_900095145.1). Lineage (NCBI taxonomy): Eukaryota > Metazoa > Chordata > Mammalia > Rodentia > Muridae > Mus > Mus pahari. The sequence goes on along the minus strand of NC_034590.1, from coordinate 160,281,591 downwards.
TGGTGAGGTTTGGAAGTTGGTCCACACATTTATCCCTCAGGAAAATTGATAGAAATATAACCAGCAGGTCTGCAGGTAAAATTTATGTAGTTCAGACTCCATCCAAAAGGAGGAGCTCATGTTTACGAATGAGATTCCACTAAGGCATTGAAACTTGGTCTTGTTTTTTTTTTTTTTTTTGTTTGTTTGTTTTAATTAGATATTTTCTTTTTTTTAAATTTTCTTTATTTACATTTCAAATGCTATCCCGAAAGTTCCCTATACCCCCCCGCCCCTGCTCCC
>NC_034590.1:160262909-160280734 GCF_900095145.1 Mus pahari | reverse complement strand
CAGTGAGTGCATATCTAGTGACTTCTTTTGTGATTGGGTTACCTCACTAAGGATGATATCCTCCAGATACATCCATTTGCCCAAGAATTTCATAAATTTAATTAGATATTTTCTTTATTTACATTTCAAATGTTATCCCCTTTCCTAGTTTCCCCCTCAGAAGACCCCCCCATCCCCTTCCCCCTCCCCCGTTCACCAACCCACCCACTCCTGCTTCCAGGCCCTGGCATTCCCCTATACTGGGGCATAGAACCTTCACAGGACTAAGGGCCTCTCCTCCCATCGGTGGCCAACTAGGCCATCCTCTGCTACATATGTAGCTAGAGCCATGAGTCCCACCATGTGTTTTCTTTGGTTGGTGGTTTAGTCCCAGGGAGCTCTGGGGATACTGAGTAGTGGTCTTGTTAATGAAGATATTAAATAGATGTACACCAGGACCTACTTGAGCTTAAATTCAGCTATGAAGCATGATTAGATTCAAAGCATAATCAGATTGAAGAACTCCTCTAAGTAAAATTCCTCCTGGGGCCATTTTATTCATTGTATCATTGTATTTCAAATTAAAGAATTCAGGATGTCAGTCATTAGTGACATCACAATATATAAGTAAGAATAAGGTTACGAAAAAAAAAATGTGATGCCTATCACTATCGTAATTGAATATGAAGATTTTTTTCCCAACGTGAGTTGGAGAACTAGAAAGCGAACAAGATACAAAGACTAAAGTAAGACAAAAGTAGCAAACAAAAGACTTTCCTGTACCATTGGACAATGAAGGTAAAGGCTGGAAGTACCTAAACAGTGTTTGGGAGAAGGACACACCAAAAACCAAGAAGGGCTTTCTGCTGGCCTGGCCCCTCTTTTCTTCGAAGTCTATACTGGTGGAGCTAAGTAAGATCCAGGCTTCTCAGACTGCTGCGCTACCTACTCAATGCTGGATGTTCTGAGAAGGCCCATTAAACTGTATCCGAGTCTGTCTGAAAGGTAAAAATAGAATCTGTTGCTGGTCTATCTGCAAATGATCCTTGAGAATGAAGAGTCATTGCTAAGATTACAGTGGCAAAGTAGGTAAATGACAGGAAGATGCAAACGCCCCCTCCAACCTTCTTGTCTTTCTCCAGGTCTTTTCATTATTAGAGTATAAAATTAACAGAAAGCCAAAGGAAAGTGAAGTGACTTCGTGGGTTCCCTCTACCATGGCAGAATGCAGATTTGTTTACTGGTGAGAAATTATGCCTCATTATGTGCGTGACACCCATTTGAAAAACAGTATTGGCTGAGATGAAGTAAAAAGCCAGAGGACAGAATAGAGCCATAGATGGATCCAGAGAGCAGCAATATCAGCTAATTTTAAACAAGCCTGATTAATATTTACAAAAATCAAGTGACAAGACAGAGAGAATTTCAACAAAGAGCTACAACCATGTGGTCTGTGAGTTCCCACACTTAATTGAAGAGCTGTGGACAGTTGATGGCTTCTGGGGGAGGGAAAGCAGTTTTGTTTAAGGGTGCTACTCCTGGTAGGTCAAACATAATACAGAGGATTTCCCACTTAAGAAGCATATGGATGTCAAACTGGAGTTGATGGGCTAGTAAATACATTAAAAATTTTTTTAAAAAGATAGGAGTTTTGGGGTAGTAAGGTAAGACAGGATTTGGGAGGAACTACATGGAGGATTTAAATATAATCAAAATAAACTGTGTGAAATTCCAAAAAGTTAGTAAAAATATCAAAATAAATAAAACATTGAAAATAAAATCAAAAGTATTCTGAAACTGACAAATTCAATGATTATACAACCACTGAGATGCAAAATATTCCCCTAAACTCTTGATCAACTACCACACAAAAGTGGCAATTTACTTTAAAGCTATCAAAAGTCTGATGTGGGGCTAGTGACAGACACTGAACAAGAGCAAAGAGAGTCGAGTAACGTAAGACCAACTGGCAGTCCAGGGAGCTTGTGGATTAATCCATGGAGTCTGAAAATGAAGGGTTCCCAGATGTACAAATAATTCTCCCTGCCAAGAACTTTTCAGAGAAATTGCTTAGGTTAAGAAGGCAATAGTTTCTAATATGTTTAATAAAGCAATTCTGCTCCCAAAAAAGAAATGCTCAACAAAATACTGAAATAAATAAAAAATACACAAAGTTATTACAAGGTAGTTCTTACCCCAGGATTGCAAATTTATTTGGCCCTTGAAAAATCAACTAGTATAATTCACTACAAAAGCATAGTAAAGGGGAAAAAAAAATCACATGATCATTCTAATATATGCAAATGATATATTTGAAAAATTCAAACCCTACTCATAGTAAAGTGTCACATAAATCAGGGAATTTTCTCAACCTAATAAATTATAACTTAAAACAGTTATGATTAAGAAGTCAGGGATCTAGGAAATACTGTATGTAAGAATATAAAAAGTCAATAGTTAAATATTGAATATCTTTACTGTGTGGAAACTAATTGAATAAAGAGAGTTACAATAATATGATCATTTTAAATTTATACTCAAGATCTTACACTGTACACGAGTCCAATAAAAATAAATTGCGTATAAACTGGAAATGAAGATAGAATTCTGCCTGGATTCATAAATAAGACTATGTATGCTAAAATTCAAATAAATTCATAGCTGATTAGAATCAAGAAAATCATATTGTAGGACACTGTGGAGCCAGTCCCAATGGATACATCTACACAACACTCCCATACCTGAGACTCGGGAACACGGTCAAAGAGGAGCAGAAGTATCATAATAGCAAGGAGATCAAGGAATATGCTATGTGATTGTGTCTCCTTGTAACACCAGAAACTAGACCTTAAAGTCTCATCAACATGTCCGTCCAACTATGAGCTGACCAAGGACCTCAGCCAATGTGCCAAACTGGAAGAGGAGAAAGTGCATAAAGAGCCTCAACTCTACACAAAGAACCATGAAAACCTGAGTAAAGCCGGCAGTGGGAGAATTGGTCCTCCCTGGGAGAACTGGTCCTCCCCAGGGAAAAGCACACCAATCGGTTGTCTATTGCCAGGTGGTCGACTCTGAAAATGTACATACAAGAAATAGTACATAAAATCAACAAGATATATTTAGGAATATGTGTATATAGACAAATAAAATTTATAAATACATGAATGAATACCTGTAGATGCAAAGAATCCATGATGCAAAGAATCCATGATTTTAAGGATAGCGCTGCCAGAAATAGTAAAAAGACCATGGGAATTTGGAAGCATGGGGCTGGTGTGGTAGTGACCCGTGAAGGAAAACTTAGGGAGCTGGGTGGAGAGATTTTGGAGCTCTGATTCAAAGAGTCTTCACGAGATGAGAACAGGCCTGCCATTGCTTGCCAGTGCCTGGCCAGCCAGTTCGCCAGCACCATGCTTGCAATAGCGTGGGTTCTTTTATAATATTTCTTGCAATAAGAACAGGAATGGGAATAAGTGAGGGTTTGGAGGGTAGAAAGGGAAGGGACCGTTGAACAGAAGTGGAGTGGGTCTGGGGGAGAGGAGAATGGAGGAAGCTGGTAAGAGAGGAAGTAGGGGGCTAAAGTTGGGATGTTTTGCATAAGAGAAGATTAAAGAAATGGGGAAAGTAAGATCATATTGAAATGTTGAAAATATTTGTTGAAATTCTCAGTGACCCTCCTACCTTAGCCTCCCAAGTGTTAAGATTACAGGTAGAAACCACACCACACTTACCTTACGAGATAATTTTTATAGTAATGATATGAAAACATGTTTTGGAACCAGATACCCATGCATAGAATTCTATGAAGTATTATTGAGAACAACTAGAGACCTAAAACACGGACTATACTATTCATGATGTACAAGAGCCACTATTAGCCAATAAGTTTTATTTCAAATTGATCTCTAGACTAATTATGACAGCACCAAATATTCCATCAGGAATTTAGGATAAAAATTCAGAACTAGACTCAGTTTTATATCTAAACGCCAAGGTTGCATGACACAGTGCTACACACCTGTGATTCCAACACTCAGAAGGTAGAGAAAGGAAGATACAAGGCCAGCCTCAGAGTTACCAGGGAAATGACTGTTCCTTTCTTTGTTTCTAAGTCTTGTTAATAAAAGAATTTAGAAATGGACTTGGGGGAATTTTTATTGGTGTTTGGGAGAAAGACAGCAGAGCAGATAAAATCTCAGCAGCAGCCAAGAAAAGAGAGATGGGAAAGGGAAGAGGAAGACACACACAGGCTCAGTACTGGAGGTAAGCAAGCAGCCAAGAATCGGGGGCATGACAGAAGATGGGGTTGTGGGATGGCAAGGGGCTGAAGCTTCAGAGAATGAGTAAGGAAGCCTAGACTCTCCGGGAAAGCATGCCCATACTTTGACTAGTAAGGAAAAGAGATAGGAGAAGAAGAAAAGTTAGGCCTTTTCAGGGTTGCTCTGAAACTTGGGCATCTCACATGTGCTACATGCTGGAGGCTCTATAATCAAATGCACAAGGCCAGGGTTTCTATAGCAGGTAATTATGTAATGTCACTAATGGGATAATTATTTCTCTTCCTCTTTAGCACAGCTTTAGGTGAACAGTTTTCCTGAGTGATGATTTCCTAGCCAGGTGACTGGCAGTAAGTACCACATGGAATAAGTTTTAAGGGAGGAATCAAATACGCCCCATCCCAAGAAGATGTCAAATAACGATAGAACTGAAGACACTTGAGGTTCCCTTTTAGGGATATTAATTATTGACAGTAAAATAATTTTAAATGGACTCAGAAGAAAGTAAAAAACAATATTAGAGTTTGAGATAAAATTAAAAGTAGGTCAGTTGAGCTGTAAATCTTGGCAGTTGCCTGGTGGAGGGAGATGGAGTGGGAAGAAAAGAAAGCTGTGTCTTCAGGGAAGCCGCCTGATTCAGCACTGGAGGTCAGTGAGAGATGCTAGTAGAAGAGGAGAGGGATGCAGAGGAATGGCATTCAGAGCATCAAGGCAAGCATGCTTGGCAGTTCATCAGAATCGAAAAGAAATCGAGACAGGAAGAAGGAAAGGAAAACGTATGCTTCTAAGTGAGAACTTAACAAAGTGAACAAGCTCATCAATGCTACATGTTGGAAGACCTTCAAGCAGCCAATCAAAGCAAAGGATACTGGGAAAAGATAAGAACCTTCTTTCATTAAATGAATAAGTGGTCCTCCCTGCTCTACTTTGTCTTCAACTGAATTGAGATCTTTGTGAGGGTAGATTTCTGGCGAACTGATTGACAGCTCCAGTAAATTAACTTAAAAAAAAAATATTTTATTGTTTACATTCCAGTCATTGTACCAACGTGCCCCCCTCGCAGTTCCTCATTCCATTTCTCTTCCCCCCTTGCCTCTGAGAGGGTGCTTCCCCCACCTCACCAGGCTTCCCCCTTCTCAGGGACCTCAAGTCTCTCTTGGATTATGCGCACCTTCTCCTACTGAAGCCAGACAGGTAGACCTCTGCTACTTCTGTTCCAGGGGCTGCAGACTAGCTTGTTTATGCTTGGAGCTCAACGGTTTACTTGAGATTCCTGGTCTTCCTCTGGGGCCACTCTCCCTGTCAGCTTCTTCAATCCTTCCCCCAATTCAACCATAGGGGCCCCCCAACTTCAGTCCACTGTTGGGTGTACGTATCTGCTTCTGTCTCAGTCAGTTGCTGGGAGCTCTTAGAGGACATCCATGTCAGGGTCCTTTCAGGTTTTGGTGCCACTCCCCACCCCCCATGAGATGGGCTTGTCATTGGATCTCCTATCTTTCAGTCTCTTCTCCATTTTTGTCCCTGCAGTTCTTTTAGACAGGAATAATTCTGTGTCAGGAATGTTGACTGTGGGTTAGTAACTCTGTCCCTCCTCTTGAGGCCTTGTCTATCTACTGGAAGTAGACTCTTGGAGTTACTTCTCCCCACCTTTGGGCATTTTGTCTAGGGTCACCCTGAACGAGTCCTGAGAGTGTCTCACTTCCTGGGTTTCTACCTCCCACTCCCCGAAGCTGCTTATTTTCATGCATTCTCTTGGCCCTCTTGGCTTCTCTCCTGTCCTCTCCCCCCATATCTCATCTTGTTCCCATCTCACCCCCCCCAATCTCTCCACTCAGGCCCCTCCCTCCCTCTCCCTTCCCACTTCCTCCAGTGATTATTTTCTTCCTTCTTCTAAGTGGGATTGAAGCCTTCTTACTTGAACTTCTTACTTTCTGTTTGTCATACTTCTTACAGACTGTAGGATGCATGGTATTGGTACAGAGACAGACAGGTTGATCAATGGAATAGAATTGAAGACCCAGAAATAAGCCCATACGCCTATGGACACTTGATCTTTGAAAAAGAAGCCAAAAAACATACAGGGGCCGGGGGGAAAGCATCTTCAATAAATGGTGCTGGCTTAACTGGCAGTCTTTATGTAGGAGAATGAAACTAGATCCATACTTATTCCCTTGCACAAAACTTAAATCCAAGTGGATCAAGGGCCTCAACATAAAATCAGATACATTGAATCTAATAGGAAAGATATTGGAAAAGAGCCTTTAACTCATTGGCACAGAGGAAGTTTTTCTGAACAGAACACCAATGGCCCAAGCTTTAAGTTTGACAGTTGATAAATGGAACTTCATGAAACTGAAAAGCTTTTGTAACGCAAAAGATACAGTTAATAAGACAAACCAGACCTACAGATTGGGGAAAAAAATCTCCTTCATTAACCTTACATCCAAACACTGGGCAAATATCCAAAATATATAAAGAAATCAAGAAGTTATCCTCCAAAACCCCAAATAATCCAATTCAAAATTGAGATACCTAACTAAATAGAGAATTCACAACAGAAGAATCTGGAATAGCTGAGAAGCACTTAAAGAAATGTTCAAAGTCTTTAGTCATCAGGGAAACACAAATCAAAATGACTCTGAGATTTTACCTCATATCAATCAAAATGGCTAAGATTAAAAACTCAAGTGACACCACAAGCTGGCAAGGATATGGAGAAAGAAGAACACACCTCTATTGCTGGTGGGGTTGTACAACCACTTTGGAACTCAATCTGGAGGTTCCTCAGAAAACTGGAAATAGTTCTTCCTAAAGACCTAGCTATACCACTCTTGGGCATAAACCCAATAAATGCCCCACCATACCACAAGGACTTGCGTGCCACTGTGTTCATAGTAGCCTTATCTGTGAGAGCCAGAAGCTGGAAATAACCCAGATGTCTCTCAATGGAAGAATGAATATAGAAAATGTGGTTCATTTATACAATGGAATACTCTTCAGGTAGTAAAAACAAAGATATTATGACTTTGCAGGCAAATGGCTGGGACTAGTAAATGTCATCCTGAGTGAGATAACTCAGACCCAAAAGGACATGCATGGCATGTGCTCACTGATAAGTGGATATTAGCCAAAACATACAGAATACCTAGGATACAACCTACAGTAAGAAGTGAATTAACTCTTAAAAGGAAGAGATAATAGGATGCAGTACTTGGGGAGATTGCAGTGTCAAGTCTCCACTTAGTGCCTGAGAAATAATTTACTTTTTATACTTTTGATTAAGAGGAAGTAGTTTTGTTTTAATGAACATTAACAAACCCTAGATTCCTCCATTTTCACATAGAAACTAAAATTCCAAGTGAGGGCTTACTTTCCTAGTTTTACCGGGAAATAGTATAAAGGTGACCACAGAAAAGGAGCCTATCCCTCACAACTTCCAAGACACTTAATCCCTGTACCATGTTGACAGTTGACACATTTATGGCATATTTAGAACTAAAACTTAAAGATACCTATATGTATGTATGCAAAGAATACTCAGACAACACTACTGAACTTCATCTGAACGTTGTAGGTTTCTCTTTGCCAGAGTAATATATCTGATTATCTTTAGAATTTATCAGCACATGTTTACTATAGTCATTGTTTAAGCAAGGTGCTGATAGAAGAAAAATTGCCAATAACCGTGTGTGTGTGTGTGTGTGTGTGTATGATATATATATAATCTCTCTGTAGAGATTCACAACATCTTCTTATGAAATAACATTCAATTTTGCATGTATATTTCAGCTCTATCTCATTAGGGAATTGACAGTTCTTTCCAATTATACATTGCACACAATTTTGTTTCTGGATTGAATAATTTTGATTGGCTTTCATATACCTTTAAAATATGTAAAGCTGATTATGGACTACTTAGAACCAATAATATTCATAAATACTTTTAAGTTCTATTTTACTAGGACCTCAAACTTGAAGATTGTCCAGCAAAACTTTAGCATAATTCAAGTAATACCAATCAGATAATATTAATTTCATCCTAATAAAAGTAATTTTAAAACTTAACAATTTGAGCTTGATGATTTGAATTGCCAGCAGTGAGAGGGATTAGTTTAAATAAAGTACACTGGTATGAGCTTTAGAAACAAACTTTCTGCATGCAATTCCTGGATTCAATATTCACTAATTATAATCCACCCTGAACATGGAACTTAACTTCCTTATTATTAAAATTTTTATGTATGTGAAGTGGAAATTAGTTTAATTTGATTTCCATCTTAGAATGGGTGTAGCAGGTCAATACCAGTCATCATAGCTTCTAAACCATAGAAAATTCTGATTAAATACTTGATTGTCCGTTATTAAACCACCAACCACTGTAATTTGCAATAATTTGTATAATCTCTTAGGTGCAATTAGAAGAACCAAGTATAAAAGAAAATACTGGGAATAGAGGCTCAGAGTGTTCTGAAAGGCATCATTTATTTGTTCTGTTCTAATGAGGAGCTTTGTTTTCCTCCTCACTGGTTATAATATCTCCTAAAATACTTTATTTATTTGTTTGTTTGTTTTTTGTGTGTGTGTGTGTGTGTGTGTGTGTGTCCGCACGCACTGTGTACATGCTTCTTTGTAGTTGCCCACCAACACCAAATGAAATTTTCAGATTCCCCCAGGTTCCCTGGATCTGAAAACACAAGTGGTCGCGAGTCACCTGATGCAGGTGCTGGAAAACAGATGCTAGTTCATGGCAAGAGCAGTGTGATGGTTCGTTTGGTCCAGGGAGTGACACTATTAGGAGGTATGTCCTTGTTGAAGTAGGTGTGTCACAGTGGGTATGGGCTACAAGACTCTCATCTTGGCTGCCTGGAAGTCAGTATTCTCTTAGCAGCCTTCAGATGAAGATGTAGAGCTCTCAGCTTCTGCACCATACCTGCCTGGATGCTGTCATGGTCCTGCCTTGATGATGATGGACTGAACCTCTGAACCTGTAAGCCAGCCCCAATTAAATGTTGTCCTTTTAATATGACTTGACTTGGTCATGGTGTCCGTTCACAGCAGTAAAACCCTAACTAGGACAAGCAGCAACAGCTCAGTTGGTCAACATAGTGTCTCATTCCCATTAACTTTGTCCAAGCATCAACAGCTAAAACACTCTTATATTAACTTACAGAATTGGTTTCATAGGCGAAGAAACAACTCACATAAAAGAATATGAGTCTTAATTGAAATGACCCTTGTTGCACTCCTAGCTTTATTTTCTTTGCTCTTTACAGGAGGTAAATACAATATCTGTTAGTTAATAATCTAGTTTTTTACTTTGGCATCTAATGTGTATGTTACTTCCAACGTACCATTGTAGGTTTTTCAGGAACACAGAAAAGGGAATCTACACCAACAAATAGTTAAATGTTATAAGTTCATACTTGAGATAACAAATGACCCTCAACTAAGTCAATGCTAGATAATCAAATGTTTAAATAAGTATAAAAGGAGATAATAAAACAATATATAACTGTAGCTTAAATACCATGGCTTTTATCTGCTATTTAGATTATTTTGTATAAGACTGAGACTTATGCACATCACAAACAAACTTTATTTCTACCTAACTCAAAATGTCTTTATTGCTGAGTTTGTCATCTTATGCATATATACTTGTATGTGTGTATGTATACACATATAAGAGAATCTAACATATATGAAATTTCAAAGGATAATTTTCATTAATAAAAATAGGAAAATGTCAAAAGAAAAATTTTAAAAATAATGAGCAGAAAAGTTTCATGAAATGACTCATAAGTATTGTATAAATTTGCCACATATTCAACATGAAATACGTATCCTTCTAATGAGGACATATACTCTTTTTATGACTGTGTATAAATTTCTGCCTGCATGTGTTTATTTTCATATGATTCACATGCCCCTGATGCCCAAAGAATGGAAGTTAATACCCTGGAGCTAAAATTGCAGGAGTTTATGAACATCCCAGTGATCAGATAGAAGCTGAACTCAATGCAACAGCTATAAGCCATTCTTAACCACTGAACCATCTCTTCCATGTCTCTTCTCAGGACAATACTCTTATTTACTTATTTATTTATTTATTTATTTATTTATTTATTTATTATTTTGTTTATTTACATTTCAAATGCTATCCCGAAAGTTCCCTATACCCCACCCCCGCCCCTGCTCCCCTACCCACCCACTCCCACTACTTGGCCCTGGCCTTACCCTGTGCTGGGTCATATAAAGTTTACAAGACCAAGGGGCTTCTCTTCCCAATGATGGCCGATTAGGCCATCTTTTGCTACATATGTAGTTAGAGACACGAGCTCAGGGGGGACTGGTTAATTCATATTGTTGTTGCACCTACAGGGTTGCAGCCCCCTTCAGCTCCTTGGCTACTTTCTCTAGCTCCTCCATTGGGGCCCTGTGTTCCATTCAATAGCTGACTGTGAGCATCCACTTCTGTGTTTGCCAGGCACTGGCATAGCCTCACAAGTGGCCGCTATATCAGGAGGACAATACTCTTAATACTGTGATTCATACAATATAGATGAATGATAAATATATCCTAAACAAAGATGTTATAAAACTGTATTCATAAATATTTACTTTAATGTGTGAAAGTAGAATATCAAACAGTTTAGAATTGAGTACACAACTTTTTTTTCCAGTAAAAAACAAAATACCCATGGAAGGAGATACAGAGACAAACTTTGGAGCAGATTCTGAAGGAAAGGCCACCCAGAGACTGCCCCACCTGGTGATCTATCCCATATACAGTTACTAAACCCAGATATTACTGTGGATGCAAAGAAGTGCTTGCTGACGGGAGCCTGATATAGCTGTCCCCTGAGAGGCTCTGTCCAAGCCTGACAAATACAGAGGTGGAAATTCACAGCCAACCATTGGACTGAGCACAGGGTCTCCAACGGAGGAGTTAGAGAAAGGACTGAATGAGTGAATGGGTTTGCAACCCATAGGAAGAACAACAATATCAATCAACCAGACCCACCAGAGCTCCCAGGGACTAAACCACCAACCAAAGAGTATACATGGAGCGAGCTGTGGCTCCAGCCACTTATGTAGTAGATAATAGCCTTGTAGCATATCATTGGGAGGAGAAGTCCTTGCTCCTGTGAAGGCTTGATACCCCATTGTAGGGGAATGACAGGATGGGGAAGCAGGAGTGAGTGGGTGGGTGTAGCAAACACCCTCAGAGAAGCCAGGTTAGGGGGAATAGGATAGGGGGTTTTTGGAGGGGAAACCAGGGAAGGGGATAACATTTGAAATGTAAATAAAGAAAACATCTAATAAAGTTTTCAAAAAATGCTTGCAATATCCCAGTATGATATACGGGCTTTTGACCCAGAAAACACAAGACTGATCATAACTGAGAGAATTTCATTGACCAACAAGATCTTGTATATAAATAAAGTTTGATCTGAAAGATGTATGAAGACAAGAAAGACTAACTAGCAAGAATGATCTAGTAGATAGAAAGTCCGAGAATACATAAACACATTGAAGCTCATCCTAAACTCTGGATAACAAAGTAAGATATTGCTTATTGCTTTTGATCATAATCTGATCCTTCTAAATAGCTTGGGTCAAACAACATCCATCCATCTATTCATTTTCTGACCAAAGTTTTGTTGAGTACTTACTCAATAATTCTTGCATAGCATGCAAGGACTCATGCATGGGTAAAGATATAGATATCTAAAGGTCTTTACAAGTCTAAATGGGAAATATAGACAAGTAAGGAATAATAGTAGAATTTAGCAAATTCTTTGTTGGGAGTTAATTCAAAGGAGAGGAGGCCATATCACTTATTACAGAAAGGATCAAATATGGGCCCCTGCAGGAGATTGCGACTGAGCTGAGAACTTAAAGAAGAAACTTTTAGCCTAAGAAAAGTGAGGAAACATTTCAGAAAGACAGCAGCAGATGATGGTAATAAAATGTCTGAGCAAAATCTCAGGTGAAGACTTCGCCTTATTTGATGTAGTTAAACAGTGCCTGATAACACCTCACACCCCTACTGAATGCAACCATGTTAGTAACAGGTAGAAGGAAATTACACCCACCCCCACACACACAGACACACACACATACACACACACCTCAATTCTTCATGGTTATTAGAAATCAGAACATTCATTTGAAACAAAAACACTGAGGACAGCACCACACAAAGCACGATCAATGAAAAGCCTAGAAAAAAATTCATAAATTCAAGGTTGGAAATCAAGAAAATGTTTGGACATGTGTATAGGTCCTTTGATGTAGAAGAGGATTGTGGGTAAATTCAAGCCCAGGGTGACGCTTTCATACATGATTGTAGATTATCATTCATCTTCATCCTTCTGTCTCTGAGCCAAAGGGACTGTAGATGCATCACTAGTGGACAAATATGTAGAGCTATAAACTGGCAGCCTTGGTACACTGTGGGTGCCTGATCAAAGCACAAGAATTACAAAATTATCTTTGTTCCAAAATATTTTCTCCAATTGTGGACCTCGAGTGACAGAAGTAGTCTACAAAACTACACATGTCATCTTGCATTCCCGTACTAACCTTTAGCTGTCTTTGATAAAATGAATCAGCAACCCAAAATTCCTGCCTGCCTGGGCTCTCTTGTTATCTCTAAAGGCATTCCTTGTAGACACAGAACACACTGTATCATGTCAGGAATTATTTTCCCAAAATGGTTCAGAATATGTTTATAGAACTATGCTGAGTTCTATGAGCTGCATGTATTAACGCTGAACTCCAATAAAGATTTTTCTAAAAGAGATTTTCAACCATCAACATTCTCATCATATTTGCTACTAACTAGACTTTAATATTTCCAGGTTTGAACATTAACAACATGTGGGCTTGAGATAAAATCCTATCCACCAGAAAATCTCTTGAAGAAACAAGTGTGCACATGAAATTCTTTAGAAATATATAGCTCAGACTGTTACAGATATGCATCCTGTCATTCATCACTTTATCTTAGCCAAAATCCACAAAGTGACAGTCTTATCACAATTTAACTTTGTTAAGGTAGTCTATTTTAAATGACAATTTTTTACAATGAAAATTACTGAGAGAAAGAACTCATTGCTTTACATGGTGTATATTTCTTTTATGCAGGTTCAATAGTGACAGGTGCTGTCTTTCTGCTTCTTCATTCAAAATGTCGTGACTGTTTGTTTGTTTGTTTGTTTGTTTTTAAATTTGGAGGATGTGAAGAAAATATGGCCTTCTACAGACAAGTACTTGAGGGTGAGAGGACTCATGGAACTCCTCCAAACATGTTGCAGAGCATGCCTTAGAAGTTCAATATGTAGTGAACACGTGATCTAATGAATTTAGGTATAAATGAAACAAACTGTGGCCAGGTAGAAAGAACCAAAGAGAGAAACTTGATGATAAACTTTGGCTAATGGTATTCTCTAGAAGTTGTAGAAGCAGATTGTGTCCCATGTCACTGTTTACTGTCACTCAGAAGAAAACGACGCCTCTGCTTCATTCCTTTATTAAGCATGCAACTGGGAGAATGTATAGGGGCACCAGTGAGTACACAGGTCCTTTCATTACACCAGGGCTTCCATCTTAGAGTCTTCCATTATAATCACTTATCAATATAATTTTTTTACATGACTTAAGTATATTGTCACATAAGACATGTATACAAATAAAACATTTACTAAAACCAAACCATAGTAAAATTTAGTTTAAAAACCAATGTCTGGAACTCACATAATTTTAGCATTTATTAAAGACAAATTTAAATGCACATCCTAATAAGTCAGGTGAGATTGTTTATTTTGAACAATATTTTGAATGACTATTTGATACTGGAATATAGTGAATTTTACCATTTTTCAGAATTTATCAATATTTTGATTTCATATGTTTTAATACAGAATATTCTGATTAACATCGATGCATTTTTTTTTAATGGTAGAAAAAGGTCTGGGATGATAAGTCAGTATTTATGTCACAGGCATGGGGATCTGAGCATTTGTGGGAAAAGCCAGATATAATAGCACATGCATATGATACCATTACTGGGGAGACAGATCACAAGGCTTACAGACCAGACAGTTAAGCCTAATATGTGAACACCAATATTAGTAAAAGACACTGTGTGAATAAAACCTTATAGACTGCTTTTGAAAAACAACAGCTGAGATTAATCCGGGGACTCCCAATACCATAGAAACATATGCATGCACCCTCACATACACATGTACTTATAACACATATGTATGCATGTCCATATGCACATATACACACAAAAATATCAATAAAATAAAATGGCACATATTTATCCAGAATAATTTTTCAGAAATTCTTTTGTAATGCCAAGCCAAAATTCACCTAATGATTTTCTATGAAATTCAATTAAGTGACTCGAACAGTATTTTCTAAATCAAACACTGTAACACAATACCATCCAGAAATACACTATTTTGATAGTGATGAATGACAGTAGGAAATATTAAGCATCTAAGTTTCTTGTAATTAAGCATTGTGTTTCATGAGAGCAGAAAACTCTGTGAACAGAAATAAATTTAAATTAATAACACACACTAGTCTGGATTCTGAGTCAAGGTACTTTAGGAGTAAACACTGGCATGCCATTGGAGGACAGCGTATGCACTGTAAAATATCCAGGTTGTATTCAGATCCAAGGCAGGAGTGAGGTCACAAGGTGTAACAAGAACAAGCATTGCCAGAAATACCTTACATCCATTACTCAGTCAACTCTTGAATTAATTTTTGCTCGTCGTATAATCAGAAACCTTTGACTGTTCCAAGATTTGGTCGTGAGGGTAGTGAGTTAGAAATCAGGAATTAAACTACAACTTACCCTATGGTATGGCATCCCAATTGTACTCCCTGTTCATGGGGTATGTAAATTTAATGCCACTTGGTCTTAATTAAAACTATGTGTGAAGTAACTATTGGTAGACTGTAATGAAGCGAATATGATTGGTGCTTCTCCTATACCTTCTGTTGTTGCCCATTCAAACAAAAAGCTAACAGGGTAGTGACTCATGAGTGTGTGTTATATTCCATAATTAAAGGATTGGTTATGAATATTAATCAATACAGATATACTTATATACATAGTTTCACTTCACATCTTAATCTGGGCTTTTATCACCCTTGGGTCCTCAAGACAGGAGCATCTGGTATTTCTCTTTGCCACTTTGAAATGTATCTGGTTCCTCATAGATGGGTGCTGTGTCCAGTCATCATCACAGGGGTTTCCTCTGGTAGCAGATAGAAGCAGACACAGAGGCCCACACTCAAACATTATGCATAGAAGGTGTCTCCAACAGGTCCCTCTCCTTGGAGATCTGAGATCCCCATGGGAGGGGGGAGGAATGATTGTAGCAGTCGGAGGAAATGAAGCACACCTGGAGAAGATGGTCTATTGAATCAACTAACCAGGGATCACTTTGGCTCATAGAGGCTGAGTAGCAAACAAGTGACCTGCAAGGTCTGCACCAGATCCTCTGTGAATCTGCTACGGCTGTTAGCGTGGTGGTTTTGTGGGGCTCCTAACAGTAGGCGTGAGTGTTACCTCTGACTCTTCTGGACGCGCTTGAGACTCTATCTCCCATTGGGTTGACTTGTCTAGTCTCAGTATAAGCCTTGTCTCATTGCATCTTGTTTTGTCCTGTTTCCTTGCAGTCTCTTAGAGTCTGGGTGTTTTCTGAGGAGGAAATGGAGGGGGGTGGGGGAGGTGGATCTGGTGGAGAAGGAATGTGGCCCACAAGCTACGAGGAGTGGAAGAAGGGGAACAGTTTGGGATATACTGTATCAGAGAAAAGTACATTTTCAATTGAAATGGCTGTTTTGTTTTCCTTTGCTTTGTTTCGTTTTGATTTCCTTTTTAAAGACTGTATCAGGTTCTTCACCCTGCCTCTTTGAAATCTCATTGTTGTTAACATGCTCCATTGCTAGAAGTTCCAGGTTACCAGCTGAAAAGTACGTAGAAGGTCACCACTGAGCTTTGTGACACAGAAACGCCACAGTGTTCAAAGAGGCTGAGAAAGAGTTACATATGATAACTACTACACATCAAATGAAAGGAGATAAATCCAGAGAGCACAACTCCTTCAAGGGAGCTACTCAACTCAGTTCAAGTGTATTTCACCCTCAAGATACACCATTCAATGGCAGCCTGTCTTATTCCTCTCCCAGAGAAACAAAAGTATTTCCACGATTACTTGGGAGTCTGTTAGGCACTAACCAGGTCTACTCAGAACTAGGCAAACTAAGAACTTTAGATGTCAGTATCTGAAACAGTCATGTGATAACTATTATTATTATTATTATTAATTATTATTATTATTTATTTATTTATTTATTTATTTATTGGTTTTTCGAGATAAGGTTTCTCTGTATAGCCCTGGCTGTCCTGGAACTCACTCTGAAGACCAGGCTGGCCTCGAACTCAGAAATCTGCCTGCCTCTGCCTCCCGAGTGCTGGGCTTAAAGGCGTGTGCCACCACGTCCGGCTTTATTATTATTTTTTTAAATTAACATGGAATAGTTGTTTAGGTATCAAAGCCCAAAATATTTCTTAAGACATTTATTTTCCTGTTAATGTTTCAAGGGTTTTGAAATAGATGTGGATGCTTGTCCCTCTTTGTGAGGTGTAGTGTTTGCCTGAATTGATGTTTTAACATGTGTGAAGGATGCATACTGATCACATGAAGCTGACTGGTACATTCTTTACCACAGACATTTATCACTGAACTGAGTGTGACTGTGTTTGCATCACACAAGTGTATAAAATATGTTAACTTATAGTTTAAAAGAAAGAGATATTTAGAACTTTAAATTCTAACTTGAAAGATCTACTTTTTAAATATCTTCTTCCCTTAGAGTCTCTTGGAATCTAACTACCTGTCCTTTCTCAGTACCCCACTTTATTAGCTAGTCTGGTTAGTACCTCAATACTTTTCTCATCTTTGAAATCCCTACACACTAAAATTGGGCTAAAGTTATTACCTATTGATTTTTCTAGCATAGATCCCACTAATATATTTACCTACTCAGCTACTCCCATGGTAGAGATATCATCAGATATATGATTACATGATTCTTGTACATCCCCAAGTTAAAAATATTTATTTTACTACTATTATTCATTCAGACATAAAATATAAGGTAAAGGTGAATATATTAGGATTATTGTTCAATATCTGCTAGAGGACCAGTGAGTTGACTCAGTAAATAATAGTTCTTGCCAAAAGGAAAAAAAATGTCTGATGACCTGAGTTTGAAATCTGGAATCTAAGATAGAAAGAGGAAGCCAATTCCAAAATGTTCTCCACAACCATGCTGTGGCACATGCTTACCCTTTTCTTCCTACACATAACACACACACACACCACACACACACACACACACACACACACACACACACACACACACACACACACATCGATAGAGAGATAGCTAGATAGCTAGATAGCTAGATAGCTAGATAGCTAGATAGATAGATAGATAGATAGATAGATAGATAGATACATAGATACATAGATA
>NC_034590.1:160258296-160262869 GCF_900095145.1 Mus pahari | reverse complement strand
ATAGATACATAGATAGATACATAGATAGATACATAGATAGATACATAGATAGATACATAGATAGATACATAGATAGATACATAGAGATGCAGATACAGATAAATACAGTTACAGATGATACAGATACAGATATAGATATATGAGAGATGTGCTAACCATTTTGCCAGGTAATAAGTAAATCACTTACTTAATGAGTATGCAAGTAAACTGTAGAATTTGCAATAAAACACAAGCCCTTGAATTGGAAAGACCCACAACAGATTAAAAGGACATAAAAATATTCTAAAAACTAAAACAAAAACACTAAAAATAGAAGTTGTAAAGTTACATTGAGCATTTACAGAAGAAAATGGAAAAGGCAACATGGTTGTTTGTACTCTTCTCTCTACGGTTAAGGATAAGTGATATAGAAAATGTGTATTTCTAAGCTAAGAGATATAGAAAATGTGCATTTATTTCTAAGCTTTCCATTTGGGTGGTGTTACATTTCTATGGGCAGCCTTCTTCTCTAATTATACAAAATTACTGCATAATTAAACTTAAATGAAGTATCTAAAATAACTGAACTCAAAGAGGCAAAGAACAAAATGATGGTTTCCAGAGGCAGGGAGGAGGGGGAAGCCAGGATTGCTAATCAAAGGTGTATGATGTTTGGGTAATGCAAGAGGAATAAGTTCCAGAGATCTGTTATGCAACCCTGTAAATGCAGTTAACAGCATTTCATTGAACACTTAAAAATCTATTAAATGCACGTCTCAGGGCATGTGTTTCTTCTTCAACAATAATAAAAAATAAAATAAAAATTGTATACAATTACCACCTTTGTGACAATAATTAATATATTTGCTTCTGCCTTAATACATTCACATACTACTCACCCACCAAGTACTGGTGCACAGTGCATTGTGTGTGGTGGATGAGTAATTTAATAAAATAATCAAATGTTACTTCATTATCCTACCAAGATGAAGCCACCCTACGATACAGATGAAGAGTAATGCCCTGGGATTCACCCTGAAAGATGAATGACTGGGAAATAAACACAATCATTGGGAGAGAGACTTGTGCTGTAAATTTTGGAAAAGCTTATTTGCAACACTTACAGATAAAGTGAGAACGGTGTCTGGCTGACTCAAGTTGGCAAGGAAGGCTGCTCACGAACCACTATGCAGTTGTGTTCAGGAACCTTTGAGCTAAGATTTGCTGTGACTTCACATGAAAAAGGAGAGTCCCTAAGAATTCATTTGTAACAGTAGAATTGATAATGATATCTGACCCCCGTTGCCCTTTCAGTATAGGATACATTGAGTCTCTGGTCTTTCTAGCTGCAGGCTTTTCCCCCCTCTCTGGAGAAAGCCCAGTAAATCTACAGGGATTGGAACCATCAAATCCTTAAAACCCTTAACCTGTGTCAGAGAAAGAATTCAAAGGGAACACTGCTGTTGGACAACGTCAGTACCATGGGATTTTCTGTTGTAAAAAATGTTCTCTTCTTTTGAGGTTATCCAGTTATTTCTATTTTTACTGCATACAACTTTAAAAACTTGTTCTATATCTTAAACACTTGATTAAATATATTACTAAAAGAAATTTAGAAATGACAAAAAGTATGTAAATCATATAAAGAAAATGTACAAAAATATATAATAGAATGTCACTGCAGGAGTTTTTATATATTTTAATTATAGAAAATAAACTTGTGGTATGTTATATATTTTACTTTTAAGTAATGCTCTCATTTTATACACTAAATTGTAACATTTTAGAGATTAAAATCACCTCTGTATTTTTTCTGGTAATGAAATATTTTTAATATCAACATTTATTGACTCTGTACCTTACTGTTAGTTGTCTCAAAATTACCATAAGTGGAAATAGAGCTGAGCTTGGCCTCATCATATGTGACTGAGGGACAATTATTGGAGTCTTCATAATTAATTTTTGTATAGTAGACCAGAAGGTTAAAACATATAAACTTCTTTGTAAGGCTTTTAATATATGTTAGTAAATTACCCCTGAATAGTATGTTCCTCCATCACACCAAACGTTGTAAGGTTGCTTGTCTCTTCATCTTTTTTTTTTTTTTTTTTTTTCTAAGACAGGGTTTCTCTGTGTATCCCTGGCTGTCCTGGAACTCACTGTGTAGACCAGGCTGGCCTCGAATTCAGAAATCCACCTGCCTCTGCCTCCCAAGTGCTGGGATTAAAGGTGTGTGCCACCACTGCCCAGGGTCTCTTCATCTTATAAATAGGAATTTAGTCAAATGAAGAATGAAAGGGATGATGGATAATTTTTTTGATGTTACTTGTAAGTCTGGCTAGATTTACATGGTACCATTGACATTTCATGCAGGCTTTTTTGTGTCATCTGTTGATGAGTTAGCAGGCTTTTTGATGATGACGATGATGATGATGATGATGATGATGATGATGATGATGATGATGAGTTATATGCGATGTTCTGTGCTAAGTTTTGTAGATTCTAAAATCCCATTGATGACAGGACATGCTGAAAGTTGAGCACTGATCAGGCAAACCAAGGTTTCAATTAGAAAGCACTTGGTTTTGAATTTTTCTTGCTTAGCAGTTTGCCATCTGATGGCCTGAGATAAAGATACTAGCAAGATTTATTTATGTTTATTACATGTGGCACAATGTGCCAAAGATTTTAAATATGTTATCTCTTCTAATATTAAGAACAACTATATCAAGCAAATATGACGCTTTTCTAACTTTACTTATTAGAAAGAGGTTTAAGTGAATAACGGTCACATTAAGGATTTAAGTCACTATATAGTCAGTAAAAGAGATTGATGCATCTCACAAGACCTGTGTTATGAAACTTTCTCATTAACTAAGAGCATTTATTATTGGATAATTATCTTAACAATACTTATTAGAATATAAATATCTTCTTTGCTAATAGGGAGTACATTTCCAGTATTTATTCTTATGAGTATCAGAGTCCCATGGGTGGCCTTATGTTTGGGGAAAGAAAAATTTATAAAGATTATGAAACACTAATATAATGGCAGGGAAATAGTTAATAATTCATGACATCCAAATCCAAAGATAAATCATCTGCCTAATGAACCAGGAAATATTGAGTGCACTGTGATGGTTAAGTGAGAATATTGGACAAATACATACTCTAAAATCTTCGGTTGACTACAATGCCAATTGATTTTAGAAAACAATCAGGTTGCCCATGCATGCCAAAGCACTTCATGCTGCCTTGACTAATATAATCTTGGTATCCTCCTTTTCTGCACCCAAGCAACTACACTAGCACCAAAAGTCAAAGTTTAACACTTGATCATGGCTTTTATTTTTGTTAATACTCTTTATTGATTTTCACTGTGTTGAATTTTAAGCTTTAAGATTCCTTGACTGGTCTATGGACATTGGAATATATATGTCAGCTCTTATCTATTGCTGACATCTGTGGAACTTTGCACTAGACACTTATTGACATTCAGTGGAGAGCAACAAATGGAAACTAGTTCTGATATACCCCAGCCCAGAGAAACTAAAACAACTAGATAATGAACTGACTCAAAGTAGAATAACCAATAAAAAGGAAATCCTGTGTAGTGTGCTGTGTATTCTGTGGCATCCTGTACAATAAGTTTTTGTTTGTTTGTTTGTTTGTTTGTTTGTTTGTTTTGTTTTTGTCAGGTTGACACAAACTGCTCATCTGGAAATAGAAACTTGTATTAGTCAAGGTTTTACTGCTGTGAACAGACCCCATGACCAAGGCAAGTCTTATAAAGAACAACATTTAATTGGGCTGGCTTACAGGTTCAGAGGTTCAGTCTGTCATCATCAAGGTGGGAACAGGATAGCATCTAGGCAGGCATGATGCAGGCAGAGCTGAGAGTTCTACATCTTTATCTAAAGGCTGCTAGTGGAAGACTGATTTCCAGGCAGCTAGGTGAAGGTCTTAAGCCCACGCCCACAGTGACGCACCCATTCCAATAAGGCCACATCTCCTAAGAGTGCCACTTCCTGGGTCAAGCATACACAAACCATTAAAAGCCTCTATTGAGAAAATGCCTCTATTAGATTTGCCTGTACTAATGTGTAGATGCAATTTCTTGATTCACCATTGCTATGAGAATTCCCAGTCAACTCTAAGTCTTAACTCCTTGGGTTGGTGGTCTTGGAATATACAAGAAAGATAGCTCACTGTGAGCATAGTGGGCAAGCCAATAAGCAATCAGCATTGCTTAATGGTCTCAGTTTCAGTTCCTCCCTCCAGGTTCCTGCCCTGAGTGAGTTCCTTCCTGCCTTGTGTTCCCTCAATAATAGACTGTGATCTGGATATGAAGAAAATCCAATATGCTTTTCTATACAAAGTTGGTTTTCATCATTATTTTGTCAGAAGATCAGACAGAAATTTAGTATAATGCCCCAAAGAATTTATTTCTTATGTGAAAGTATAGATTTATAAGACTTCTCTCACAAGCTAATTGGAAATCTCTCTTACTAGATATGATAAAGATACTGTTGACTTTGAAAATTTTGTATGAGAATTTGAGAAAACTCTCTCTGTCTCTGTCTCTGTCTCTGTC
>NC_034590.1:160247943-160258260 GCF_900095145.1 Mus pahari | reverse complement strand
CTGATGTCAGGAGCCATCCTTAGTAGCTCTGATTTTCTTTTTTGCTATGTGTGTTGTCTGTCTTCCTGTGTGTGTGTGTGTGTGTGTGTGTGTGTGTGTGTGTGTGTGTGTGTGTGTGTATTTGCAGAGAGTTGGAGGAGGAGATAAGTAGCTAGAGAGAGAAAGAGAGAGGGAGAAGAGAGAGGAAGAGATAGAACTGTTTAAATAATCATATACTCAGTCTTCCTTCCATAGCTATTATTTCAGTTTCTGTATGTATTATTGAATGTATAAAAAACATTTTTCTTGGAATTTCCCAAGCAACACATTATAACACCTATGTATATTGTATTAACTAGTGTAAACAAATAGAGATCATTTAACAGCTTGTGGGGGTGTTCACTGAAATAAAGTCGAGATGTGAGAGGTGCCTCAGCAAGCGAAGATCTGTACTGCTTTAGGTTCCCTTCTCATTTTACGTGGCTCACAAAAGGTAAATCCCAAAGATCTTTTTTGTCTTTTGTCCGCATTTTTTCAAGACCTGAAATGTTGACCTTGACGTTATAATTGAGACAATGTTTGTTGACCTTGAAGTTATACTTGAGACAATGTTTGGTGTTGCTTAAGAGAGTTCTTCTTTAACCAAGTAGAAATGAAAAAGAAATCATCAAAGACACATGAAAAAATTAAAACTTCAGCCCAACCTCAGAAATTTCAGCCATCATAATTTCCAAATGGGCAATTGATTTTGTAGGCTCTCATAATGAAAGGAAAAAAATTCTTTCCACAGATAACAATTGCATTTTGGAAGTTACCTTGGCACTGTAGATCTGTGTTTGTGTTATAGACGTGTTTCAGATGTCATCCTTTCACTGTCGATATATGAGGAGAAACTGGTGGTTACAAATTCTTAACCATAAATTTGCTTTGAAAAAAATAAATCTTCTGCCACTTAGCAGCAAGTATTTCTCCCTTTATGTAAGTAATCACCATTATTACTGGCATTATATTCATGGTTTTTCCCTTTGGAAAATGATGAGAATCTCAAAGAGACTAACTGTGCAGAGCTGACATGCCCTTTACAAAGTCTCCATTAGGTATCTCATTTGGAAAATATGAAGCAAATGAACAAAGTACAGGTTTAATTTTGTTTCATTAGATTGTGAAGAAACCAACATGAATTAATTAGTGTTAACTACAACACGCTTCACTAATATCCTGCCAACACAAGGATTTCCTACAGAGCCAAGATGAGAGACATGTTCAAGATGATAAGGGAGAAATGTATGTGGGTTGGCGCAATTATTCCTACAATTACTGCTGCAAGCAATTTTAATTGAAAGGGGATTTTGCATTTGGGGGGTAATAAGCTCCGTTCAGATCCTGAGCTAGACATTTCATTTTGTGTTAATGGCATAATTTTATGTTAAATGGATACAGCTTCATTACTGAAGTTTATTTACTGCAATGATCTATACAGGCTACAACATATTAAAATGACAAGTAGAGACTTGTGAAGGGTACCCCAGCTTTGCAGCCCTGCATTGGGTTGAAATAACAGTAAGCAAAGAAGTAGCCTAAGGCAGAAAGCCAGCGATCACCTCTTGGGGAAAAGGCTTTATCTCTGAGGTGTGCATTGCTGAGGCACTGCCAGAAGCTGTGCTGTGTTTCTGGGATTTAAAAGAATGCACCTTTTCTGATAAAAACACATGCATGCATGTGTGAAGTGCCTCACCAGTGGTTACTCTAAAGCCACATCGAAACAGTTATCACAGGAATATTTGCAAATCAGTGGTAAATTTTGTCCTTCAGGTTTCCTGAGGAGGAAAATACACATATGTCTAGAACAAAAACAAAGTGCAAACAACCTGCAGGGCTAAACAACTTATACTTGTCTGTCTGGATTATTAAAAACTATACTCTGCAAGGATTGTTAACCGTCACCCAGTGCCACCTAACTGTGTTCAAAAAGGGACTCTTATTCCTTTCAAGTAATACTTCCCTTGTTGCTCAATAGTTGCTGTGACTTAAACGGCAGTCTTTATGTTCCAACTCCACACCCACTGCACACACAAAACTTTACATGTGTCCCATGGTTTGGCATTCACCTGTTATATGCCTAAGTATTCAGGAAGTGCAGCAGAACTAGGTGACATGGCCCTTCCTGTTCAGTTTCTAAAGATAAGTCTCACTTTTGTCAGGAAATATTATGTGCTAATCATTTCTATGATGCAAAATGTCAATTGTGAGAAGGATTGGAAATTTACCAATAAAGTGTTAATATAGTGGGCAGATATTGGACAGACTGTGAATGAAGACTATTCCAGAATGAGAAGTGGTAGGAGAGATAGAAGTCACTTTAACATCTTTATGAGATTGTGTAGAATTTTTTTAAAATTTATTATTATTTTCTTTATTTACATTTCAAATGCTATCCCGAAAGTTCCCTATACACCCCCACCCCTGCTCCCCTACCCACCCACTCCCACTACTTGGCCCTGGCCTTACCCTGTGCTGGGTCATATAAAGTTTACAAGACCAAGGGGCCTCTCTTCCCAATGATGGCTGATTAGGCCATCTTCTGCTACATATGTAGCTAGAGACATGAGCTCAGGGGGTACTGGTGTATATTGTTGTTGTACCTACGGGGTTGCAGCCCCCTTAAACTCCTTGGGTACTTTCTCTAACTCCTCCATTGGGGGCCCTGTGTTCCATCCAATAGCTGACTGTGAGAATCCATTTCGGTGTTTGCCAGGCTCTGGCATAGCCTCACAAGAGGCCGCTATATCAGGGTCCCTTCAGCAGAATCTTGCTGGCATGTGCATTAGTATCTCGGTTTGGTGGCTGATGATGGGATGAATTCCTGGATGGGTTAATCTCTGGATAGTGCATCCTTTCATCTTAGCTCTAAATTTTGTCTCTGTTCCTATATCCTTTCATGGGTATTTTGTTCCTTATTCTAAGGAGGAATGAAGTATCCACACAATGCTCATCCTTCTTGGTTTTCTTGTGTTTTGCAAAATGTATCTTGGGTATTCTAAGTTTCTGGGCTAATATGCGCTTATCAGTGAGTGCATATCTAGTGACTTCTTTTGTGATTGGGTTACCTCACTAAGGATGATATCCTCCAGATACATCTATTTGCCCAAGAATTTCATAAATTCGTTGTTTTTAATAGCTGAGTAGTACTCCATTGTGTAAATGTACCACATTTTCTGTTTCCATTCCTCTGTTGAGGGACATCTGGGTTCTTTCCAGGTTCTGGCTATTATAAATAAGGCTGCTATGAACATAGTGGAGCATGTGTCCTTATTACAAGTTGGAACATCTTCTGGGTATATGCCCAGAAGAGGTATTGCTGGATCTTGCAGTAGCACTATGTCTAATTTTCTGAGGAACTACCATACTGATTTCCAGAGTGGTTGTACAAGCTTGCAATCCCACCAGCAATGGAGGAGTCTTCCTGTTTCTCCACATCCTAGCCAGCATCTGCTGTCACCTGAATTTTTAATCTTAGCCATTCTCACTGGTGTGAGATGGAATCTCAGGGTTGTTTGATTTCCCTGATGACTAAGGATGTTGAACATTTTACAGGTGTTTTTCAGCCATTCGGTATTCCTCAGTTGAGAATTCTTTGTTTAGCTCTGTACCCCAGTTTTAATGGGGTTATTTGAATTTCTGGAGTCCAGCTTCTTGAGCTCTTTGTATATATTGGATATTAGTCCTCTATCAGATTTAGGATTGGTAAAAATCCTTTTCCAGTCTGTTGGTGGCCTTTTTGTCTTGTTGACAGTGTCTTTTGCCTTACAGAAGCTTTGCAATTTTATGAGGTCTCATTTGAAAATTCTTGATTTTACAGCAAAAGCCATTGGTATTCTGTTAAGAAATATTTTCCCTGTGCCCATATCTTGGAGGCTTTTCCACACTTTCTCCTCTATCAATTTCAGTATCTTTGGTTTTATGTGGAGGTCTTTGATCCACTTAGACTTGAGCTTTGTACAAGGAGATAAGAATAGATCAATTCTCATTCTTCTACATGATAACTGCNAGTTGTGCCAGCNCCATTTGTTGAAAATGCTGTCTTTTTTCCACTGGATGGTTTTAGCTCCCTTGTCAAAAATCAAGTGACNNTAGGTNTGTGGATTCATTTCTGGATCTTCAATTCTATTCCATTGATCTNCATGTCTGTTGCTGTTCCAGTACCATGCAGTTTTTATCACAATTGCTCTGTAGTACAGCTTAAGGTCATCAATGTGTAGAAATTTTAACCCAGCAACATGGCTGCTCTGTATGGCAAAGGATCACATTCAAAGACCTTCTAGATCTTTGTGATCTGGTGGTAATACAGATGTACCTTTAATACCAGGACAAAAGGGCAAGCAGATCTCTTAGTTCAAAGCCAACTTGCTATAGAGCAAGTTTCAGGTAAAGAAAGGCTTAGGTCCAGGAAGACTGGCACCACCTTTAATATCAGCACTCAGCAGAAAGAGGCATGCAGATCTCTGAATTCTAATCAGGCAGTTCTATTGTGTCAGTGAGTTGAGAGCCAGTGTAATGGGGTGGAATTTGTGGAAGTTCATTTCGAGATCAGAGGCAGTTTTTTCAGGGACAGTTTTGCAGAGGCAGGTTTCAGAGCAAACCAGCTAGACACAAGTGAAAACTGATTGAGTCAGAGGCTAAGAAGAAACCAGAAGATTACAGCAGATTGTCAAAGTTAGGGTCCAAGAAAAAGAATTCAGTGTGAAGCTGAGAAAAGCCAGATTGAATCAGGCAGATTGGAGAGAAGATAGGGCCAAAATACTTGAGTTGAATCAGCCAGCCAGAGTACAGAAAGAGATTATAAAAGGTGAACTTATCTAGCAATAAGCCTCTGAGACGATTAAGGCAGGAAAATAAAAGACATATTTACATAAGACAGTACATAAAAGCAAGATCTCATATAGGAAACCTGTAAGCAACAGCATCAGGTGGGTGGTGGGACTTTGGGACATTTTGGTGGCAGATAGAACCAGACCCAAATATGAGGAATATAGATAAATTGTGTTGCTCCTAAAATTTGACATCTATTTCAGAGAAAAAGCAGAAGTTTTCTATTAAATTTACTTCCAAATGACATACACAATCAACTTGCTGTATCATGTAATATTTCAATACATAAATGCATTGTATAGGATCTATATATTAGCAAGAACATCAGACATTTGTCTTTCATTGAGTTTCCTAACCGAAGTATAATATTTTCATGCTATAATTATTTAACTACTATATGCATAGTTACACTAAAGAACTACAAATGCTGCTGCATATGTTTTGAGTGAAAAATACTTTGAACTGATGAGGTAAATATTGTTTAATGCAATTGGTCCCCCCTACAGCAAGAGTGTGCTTTCCACAAAAGAAGCTATCACACTACATTCTAAAATAGCAGCACCTAGGGGTCTCACCCACGAGACATGATAGTTCTACTTCCCAACATTTCATAGGTTTTGTTTTAATTTTTATTAAGTAAGATTTCTTTAATTTCCTCTTGATATTGCTTCTCAGATCAATGTATTGTTTAGAATATTTAATTTCCAGCATTTTTCACTTAAGTGGTTATCTTTACTATTTATTTTATGCTTAATTCCACTGTGGTCAAAACAAATACCTTACATGATTTATACACATTCAGTTTTATGATTTTAAAGATATGGTCTATAGTCTGAAGTGTAATCTGTCTTAGTAAATGTTCCATGCAAGTAGAGAAAAATGCATTTGCTGTTGTCAGATGAAGTAAGCTACATGTCAGTTACATGAAGGAGATTCAGTTTTACTCTGTCCAGGGGATCTGTTCATTTATGACTACATGGTGTCCATCTCTACATTTTTAATACTCAAATTTTCCTTTACATTCTGCCTTTCACACTTTGATGCCTTGTTTTTAGGTACATATATAACAATGGTTACTATATATTGTTAAAGAATATATGCTTGTAACATGATGTAAAGTTCTCCTTTATCTTTATAAATACCCTTGCCTTGAATTCTCCTTTGTTCAACATGGATACTTATATACCCACTTTTTAAACTTGGGTATCACAGTATATTTCATTACCTACTTTTCATTAATAATTTTTGAGATTATAATATTATATAATCTTCCTTTCTCAACAGTTTTCCATATACTCTCATTCCCTTCTTCAAATTCATGGTCTATTTTTCATAAATTTTACTGTATTCATATATATGTTTATGTATATATATATGTATATTTGTATATATATATATATATATATATATATATATATATATATATATATATATAATCCTAAGTATAACCTACTCAGTCAGTATAAAGTTGTTCATATGAATGTTTTTGGCAATGCCCATTTGATATTAGATGACCAATTGGTTCAGTCTTCCCTGAAAAAAAAGTATTCCTCTATGGCCTTAGCATCTGAAGTAGATCTTCTGTACACAATTAATAGTTGAGATATATGTTTCTATTCGCATTGACAATGTCTCTGTTTTAATGGATACATTTCGTTCACTTGCTTTCAAAGTTAATCCTAAAACAGATCAATAGCTACTGTGTTTGCTACTCTTTACAATATATTGGTCTGTTTGCTCCTGTTTTCCCCATCCTTTATTTATGTACTTTAAATTGAACATTTATACGATTTCATTTTCTTGCTTTGTTTGATAACTCAGTTGTAGTTCTATTTCTTTTCCATTACTAGTTAGTAAAGAAGAAGTGATGTGCAGGCCATTCAACTCCCACTTGAAGCAATGCAATACTTTGACATGGACAGTTTATGTCTGTTCTAATCACAAAATTCATACTTCTCTCTTATCTCTTAACCATTGCGGTCAATTCATTTCCCTAATATAGAAGCACATGCACACATATTTATACATAATTAAATCCTTTTGCCTACTATAGTTTTACAGCCTTTACCTGTTACATAAAGAAGAGGAAAATTGAAAGTTCTAATTTTACTCCTACTTGTATCTCTTGCCATGCTCCGTTTATGTTTCTTTATGTAGATCATATTCTAATCTTTGTTATTTCTTCCCTCAGAAAAATTCCCTAACCATTCACACTGGAGCACAGTGGGAATCACCTCTGCTGTTGTGAAGAACTTGCTGAGGGCATCCTCATAACACTGGATCTCACTGCAGTTCTAACTCACAGATCTGTCCACTCTGCCTCTAGAAGTCAATAAATTACATTTTAGGTTTTCCCGTGGCATGCTTCTTTGTTTGGCAACTCCCAGTGCTGAATTTCTGTTCCTTATATTCAACTTTCTTTTTCTCTTATACTAAGGGGGAGTAGTTTGTTTTGTAAAATTTTTTCTCTAGTAGTTCCAAGAATAGCTGTTGCTTTTTCATCTGCCTAAATTTTTGCTCCTTATGGGACTGGAGTGGTAATTTCCTAGCATCTTAAATATGAAATAGGAAAATAAAAAACTAAACATTAGTTATTTTCCTAAGCTGTAGTAGTGGATGTTGCTTTCTGCTTACTTTTGTCTTCCAAGAAATATTAGATGAAATTTGTACACTGAATATGATGGATATCATCTAACTTGAATATCTCAGAAAGTTTTCAAGTTTATTTCCATTTGGACACTCTCTTCTTCTTTAATATATTTCTATTTTCTATCTTTACTCCTAACAGATGAAATAGTAAAGGACATGAATTTATCATCTTTTCAAAAAAGTAGGTGTTTGTTTCCTTGGTTATTTTTTAAATCTATTATCTTATGATCTAAGAAGCAAATTCTTTAACTGCTTAATTAGGACAATCTTATACACTGTATGTAATCTAACTTCATCATCTCAAAATAATTCAAGTTTGTTTCTGTTTAGAGACCCTCTTCCTCTACAATATATTAATTAACCTAACTACTAGTTTCACTTTCAACAGATACCTTACACTTTGTTCAGTTGTAGTAAATATTTACTTCTATTTTTCTTTTAATTGTATCTTTAACAAAAAGACTCTTGATTAGACCACCTCTTACTGCATTCCACTGCCAATGTAGAAACTCGCTTTCACAAAGAATGGGGAACTGCAGCAAATGAACATGTTTGTCAACGTCTCCCACAGAATGGGCCAAAGGACTCTACTATGTCCTGTCTACACATGATACTGTTGAATAGAGTCAGGAAAGGGACTGGATCCTTGGAGTAGAGGGCAGAGAGAAGACTTGGTTTCTCCATGTGACACTCTCCCCTTTCATTCTGTCTATGCTTGTAATTTGGCCGCTTACCATCAAAGAGGGTCAGAAAGCAGAGGATAGTTCTCAGTACAATGACTATGTTGTGCTTTCAGCATTTCACACATTGTGACAAATGTAACTTAGAAACCTCACTGGACCCTGAAGACCTTCCAGGTGTGTTTCGTCATATTTTTCTTTTTCCAAAATTACAATCCCAGACATATAATTTTCAGAAAACATGCCTAGAAGCACATTTTAACCCTATATTTGGTATGTGTTAGAGTTAGAAAAAGAAAATTCATAAAATTTGTTTTTTGATGGTGTATTCTGATTTTCTTTGCATGTGAATTATTGTCAGCCTGTTGTATATAATACTTCAAAGAATGCTCTGCATCTTTTGAACAGTCAAATGTTCAATCCAAACTTCATGAACACATGCATGTCTCCAGAGGACCAAGGGTCTCTCCTACCATTGATGCCAGATAAGGCAATCCTCTGCTACATATGTAGCTGGAACCATGCCCCCCCCCTAATGTGTACTCTTTGGTTGGTGGTTTAGTCCCTGGGAACTCTGAAGGGTCTAGTTAGTTGATATCATTTTTGCTCAAGCCCCTTCAGCTCCTTCAGTCCTTTCCCCATCCCTTCCATTGGGTTCCCCATGCTCAGACTGATGATTGGCTTTGAGTATCTGCATCTGTATTAGTCAGGTTCTGACAGAACCTCTCAGGGAGGACAGCCATACCATATTCCTGTCAGAAAGCGCTTATTGGCAATAGCAATAGTGTCAGGGGCAGATGGGATGGATCCCTAAGTGGGGCAGTCTCTGAATGGCCTTTCCTTTATTCTGTTCCATTTTTATCTCTGTCTTTCCTTTGGATGTAACTAGAAAATATCATCCTGAGTGAAGTAACCCAGACACAAAAGAACACACATAGTATGTACTCACTGATAAGTGGATATGAGCCCAAAAGCTCAGGATATAACCCACAAACAACATGAAGTTAAGAAGAAGGAAATTTCATCATTTAATGCACTAGAATAGCCTCTCAAAAAAGTTTAGCACTGTACATAAAGTTTAACAAAAAAGTTTAACACTGTACATAAACAGCTCGTGTCTGTAGCTGCATATGTAGCAGAGGATGGCCTAGTCAGCCATCATTGGGAGGAGAGGCCCCTTGGTCTTGCAAACTTTATATGCTCCAGTACAGGGGAACACCAGGGCCAAGAGGGGGGAGTAGTTGTGTAGGTGAGTGGGGTGGGGTATAGGGGACTTTGGGGATGGCATTTAAAATGTCAATGAAGTAAATACCTAATAAAAATTGAAAAAAAAAACATAAAAACCTTCAAAACAAACATTTAATATAGAATAAAATAAGAGCATGCTTCAAGAAGAAGAAGAAGAAGAAGAAGAAGAAGAAGAAGAAGAAGAAGAAGAAGAAGAAGAAGAAGAAGAAGAAGAACCAAAAGTGTGGATGCTTCAATCCTCCATTGAAGAGGGAACAAAATAATCACAGAAGAAGGGAGGGGCTTGAGAGGGAGAGAGGAGGGGGAGGGAAAGGAGGGCAGAATCAGGTATGGGAAGGGACAGGAGAGAAGTACAGAGTGTCAGAAAATTGAATAGAAATGTGTAGCAGTAGGGAATGGGAAACTGGGGGTAGCCATTAGAAAGTCCAAGACACTAGGGAAGTGAGGACCCAATCGAAATGACCACCAAAAGGGAGATCGTACCTGGAGAGATCACCTCCAGTAGATAGGCATGGCCCCCAATGATGGGCCGCTCACCCACCTCAACATTTTTAACCCAGGATGTTGGTCTTAATGATTTGTTAAAGATGATTTCTATGAGCAAAGGGGTGAACTAGTCGTCAGATGCTCAACTACCGACTACTCTCTGTTGTGTTATCTATGGATGTAGGAGGTGACCAGGTTCCCAAAGCATCCTCGAAGAAAAAAATAAGGCTAATTTCTGATTAACATGGCTTCATCTTAGGGCCATAATTAAATTTGAAGAATATACAATGAGACATACAAGAATCAAATAAGACCCACCCACTCCCACTACTTGGTAGGGGAGCAGAGGTGGGGGGAGGGGTATAGGAAACTTTCGAGATAGCATTTGAAATGTAAATAAAGAAAA
>NC_034590.1:160242619-160247932 GCF_900095145.1 Mus pahari | reverse complement strand
GTACTCAGCCATCATTGGGAAGAGAGGCCCCTTGGTCTTGTAAACTTTATATGCCCCATAGAGGGGAATGCCAGGACCAAGAAGTGGGAGTGAGTGGGCAGGGGAGCAGGGCGGGAAAGTGTATAGGGGACATTCGGGATAGCATTTGAAATGTAAATGAAGAAAATATCTAATAAAATAATAATAAAAAAAATACAAAATTTCAGGCAGGCTTGGAAGATGGCTTAGTATGTAAAAGTCTAGATACCCAAGCCTTATCTTTAGGCCAATCCCCAGAACTTATGATGGAAGGGCAAGGATAGAATGTGCTCCCTAAAGTTCTCTGACTTTCATTGGCACTCTGTACAATAGAAACACACACACACACACACACACACACACACACACACACACACACGCACGCATGCATGCATGCAAACACGCACGCACATACACATGCACACCATAACACATAATAATAATTAATGATAGTAGTAAAAACAAATAATTAAAAACTAATCAAATCTAACAAGTCCTATGTGGTTTTGAAATAAATGATTCTTCTCACCATGAATGGTGACTGGGAATATCCAGGTAATGACATGTCTAATAGGAAACAGATAAAGAATAATTCTTACTGCAGCTGACAAATATTTAATATTCTTATGCTCAGGTATTCTGGGAGCACAAATACATGTAAACAGACAAGAGCTTCCAAACAGTTCCTGGGTGAGGTAGGTCAGTGTGAAAGCTTAGGAGTTGGGAAATTGAGACTGTGCAAAGCATTCTAAGTAGCAGAGGAAAAACACTGAAATCCACACCCAGGACAGGACTTTGAGAAGATCTGGGGATGCAGAAGATGTAATGTGAAAGACAGAAACACAAAACAGGAAGGTTAACAAAAATAATACTTAGCTTTCTGAGATTAAAATCCAAGGCTCCAAAACTTTGTATTACAGGCAACTGTTAAAACTTGCCATTAATTTTATTCATGTTTTAGTTAAAAGGCGAGCCTAAACAGAATAGGAAGAATGAATTTGGAAGATTAAAAAAGGAGGTTTCAGGGGGCAACTCCTTGACCTCACTGAAGTATCAGGTGAAAAGGAGGGTCAGGGGTGAGTGCATGTGAATGGAAGAACCACTAAAGACCTCAAACTGTCAAACATGACAGATGAGTGGGGCAGCTTGGGAGAAGGTCTAGAATGGTGTCTAGGTTTCTGACCTAGATACATAGAAGAATAATAAAATGAACTTATGAAAGTCTGGATAAGGAATAATATCAACAGATAGATGATTGACTGTGAGTCCTCGTCCTACAAGCCTGCTGACCTTTAAACATTGCAGAGTTTCAAACAGCGTTTGCTGAAGGGAGTTGAGATCTCAGTTGCATGATGTAGCCTCTAAGTTTAGTGACAGTCTTTATTTTGTCAATAAGAAGTTCAAATCATTTTCTTCTAAATGTCACATTAGGGTTAGACTTCGCAGTTGGTGCCACCAAAACATGCACGATCTATACTTAGATTTAATGTTGGGTACAATGAAAATAAATCTGAAATTCCAGAAGAGAAACAAGGCTTATGTAGAATTCGAGAGGCCTGCAAGATAGACTAAACATGGAATCAGTTTACAGTCAAAGACACTGACTGTGAAGGATGGCTTAAACATAAAGGGAGGAAGTGCGAAGCAGCCCCACCTGACTTGTGAGTTTACCTGTTAATTCATTTCCCCATTGTGCATCTCCACTCCAGTCTTCCCGACCTAAGACTTGTCAATTCCAAAGCTCATTTGGAAGTCTCAAGTTGTTGAAGGAAAGATGAGCATAGGCCACCTACATCTAACTCAGATCTCTCTACAAAACAGAAATGAGGACAGTAAAACCGTCTAAGAGATGACTGAGTTCTATTCTCATTTACCATGTTGTTTTTAGCTCTCCTCTTCACTTTAAGATCCCATCTCCATTTTAGAGTTGCCTTAGTCCATTATATTATGCTAAATCAAAATATATAGTCTGAGTCCTTTCCAAAGAGGGGTTGGGTATTCATTATTTGGGTGGGTGGGAAGTAGAAACAGCCTGTGCTACAAATCTGGATAAGGTCCACAGACCTACACCTCAACCTACCAGGGAAAGCAGCTGCTTACAGAAGGGGCTGGTATGCCAGAAAGTATGGGAAGGAGTGGGGAAGAGAGCCTTGTGCTCCTGCGTATAATAGCTCTCTCTCTTTAACAACTTTTTATTAATTCATTGTGAGCACAGCAGATGTGTGGTGAGGCTGGTTCTCCTGCATCTTTGAAACCAGGATCAGCTCTGCTGTGCTGCCCAGGTGAGGTTCAGGGTCTGCTCTCCCTAGTGCTGCAGCTGGTGAGGGGTAGGGCTAGTTCTCCCAAACTCATGATCCTCTGGGCAACTTTCCTAAACTGTCAGAGGTAGCAAAAGAAGGGAGAGCATCCCCTCTGAGCCCATGTCACCCCACAGCAGACAGGTGAAAGGCTCAGGTCTCTTATACTTATTTCCTGGAGGCTAGGTCACCCACACCCCAGCCACCAGGGCCAGCTTCACTGTGCTGCCTAGGCGTGGAGGGCTACTGTCGAGAGATAGGACTAGCTCTCCAGAACATCACATCCAATATGGGGTCAAGCCTGTTATTCACAGCCCCCTGGAAACCCACATGGTCCCACTATGGCCCCTGGTGATGGGGCTCACCACTCACAACAGGCTCCTCCTCTGAACCCTGTTCTATCTCTCTTCATAAGGCTAGAGTTGCTTCCACTTTTCTTTCTCTCCCATCCAGACATCAGATACTCATGGATTTGTGGTGGCTGGAACTGCAGGCTAACCACAGGGCTGGCAGGCCACTGGGTGAAATCCTCCATTCATTCAGTGTGGAGTGGAGGCAAACAAGTCTACAGCCCACTTGTGTCCTATGTTGTCACACTGAGGACTGACTGTCTAACCCATGATATTTTGGAAATAGCCAACAGCCAAAATCTAGCATTCATCAAGATATCTTCTTTCTTTATCGAGTAACCTAAAACCCTCATGAATAGCCATTTTTTTTTTGACATTCTATAGGAAAGCTGGGATCTTAAGTCAGGAAACCTAAGATAGTTTTCCAAAGTGAAGGAAAAGGAAAGGAAATCTTTATGGGATAAAAGATCATTATAATATATCTCTGTATATGGGGACAGAAGACAACTTCATTCACCTGAGATATCATCACTGAGAAGATTGCAAGAATAAAATCAGCTTCATATTTTTCTGATATCCTCAATGTTAAAGCTAAGAATACTAGAATACCCTCAACCTCTGTCCTGTTGATCTGTAAACCCCATTACGCTTATGAGTTTGTAATGCATACCCTCATCTCCTTACTTTATTAATGCTGGACTCCTTTAATGTACTAGATACCACTTAACCTCTCTGGAATTATCATTCAAGGCCAAACATAACAGCCACGCAATATTCACAGATTAACAAAATCGTAAGTGTGAGTTGAATAAAAACAATAATAGCCAAGATAAAATAGACTGGAGCAATCCCAGGAGGCATCAATCTGTAGAAGAACTACAGAAAGCTGGAAGCAGGAGAAATCCTCTTCTGCAGGGAATAGCACACCAATAGATTATCCAATACCAAGTGGTGAGCCCTAACAACATATATACATATAACATTATACACGGGTATAATGGGTAGGTTACTATTTATGAACATGAATGTATTTGCATCTGCATATATGTATGTAACAACAATTAATGACAAATAGAGATCTTTTGAATTTGAAAGAAATCAAGGCAATGTATATGGGTGAGTTTTCAAGAAGTAAGGGGAAAAGGTAATGATGTACTTTTAATATAATCTGAAAAAGCAAAAGAAATAAGTGTTTTAAGAATATTATCCAAGATTATTTTGAGTTTTTCATTTTTAAGATTTTTTAAACATTTTATAAGTTATGGCTTGTATGTTTGCATGTGAATCATATGTATGTTCGATGCCTGTGAATGCCAGGAGAGGGTACTTGATCCCCTGGAACTGAAGTTACAGATAATTGTAAGGTACTTTGTCACTGCTGTAACTGAACCCAGGTTCTCTGCAAGAGCAGAAAGTACACTTAAATGCTAAGCCACCTTTTTAGCTGTAATGTGAACTCTTACGCACCACACCGCACTCTTCTGAATACAAAGATATGTTTACTAGTAGGTATTAGTGTCCAGTTCTTTCATTTAGATCAAGTACTGCACATAAATGCAAGCCCTTGAGTTACCAAAGGTCATACAAATCTCAAGAAACTCACAACCCAGTGTGAGAGACACTGAGCAAATCAATGATGTCCTTCAAGATAAATTCTAGATGGATATGTGTGAAAGAAGCTAAGATAGCTGAGAAGAGATTCATAGATTTAAGGTTGTGAGCCAAGCATGGTGTGTCCTAAAGGAACTGGTACCTTAGCCAAGTCCATAAGGGATAAAAAGTATGATCTGTGTAGAAGTAATGTGGATACTTCATAAGGCTCTCAACAGGTGGTTCTCAACCTTCTCAAAGCCACAACCCTTTAATAATGGCCCTCACCTGTAGTGGACAATTGTTCCCTTTCTCCACATTTTTACCTGTATGTGCTGTCGCTTGAGTTTTTGATCTTAGCCATTCTGATTGGTGTAAAATGGAAAGATTACCTTGAAGAAACCAAGCCAGAAGAAAACCAAATTGGAAACAGGCTCAAAGGAATTTGGTGATCCACTCAATTGCTTGTGCATCATCCAAAACAATGTTACCCAAATGTGTTCTGTGAGGGCTGTTATTGGGCTTCCCAGATCACTGCAGACTCGAGGTCCTTGGAAATGCCTCTCTTCTGTCTTCTTCATCAGCCGTCTGCACAAATAGGACTTGAAACAGCAGGACTCTGGAGAGTGGTCCACACAATGGAATATGAGCTTTATTTCCGGATCTAGATAGAGACATGGGATATTTGGAATTACCTGTAATGTTATAACGTTCTTTCCTAGCCAAGGGATCCTAATAGAAAATAAAATACATTTGTTCCTTTGTTTTAGGTTTCTTATACATGTGGATTTGTTTAGGCAAATTTTTGTCTTAGCAGTTTTTGTTTGTATATCATAGTTTCAAACTTTGTGTTTTGGTGTATGTGTGTGTGTGTGTGTGTGTGTGTGTGTGTGTGTGTTTTACATGGGCTTCCTGTTTTATCCTTTTTTAACATTGATAGTCTGTTTTGTTTTTTTTTTTTTCTAAAGAGAGAAAGAAAGTGTGGAGTTGGGTAGATTGGGAAGGGTAGAGAATTTGGGAAGGGTTAGGGGAAAGGAAACTATGGTCAGAATATATTG
>NC_034590.1:160237291-160241855 GCF_900095145.1 Mus pahari | reverse complement strand
ATATATATATATATATATATATATATATATATATATATATAGAGAGAGAGAGAGAGAGAGAGAGAGAGAGACATACACACATACACACATACACAAGACAGACACACACCACAGACACAC
Source organism: Mus pahari (assembly GCF_900095145.1). Classification (NCBI taxonomy): domain Eukaryota; kingdom Metazoa; phylum Chordata; class Mammalia; order Rodentia; family Muridae; genus Mus; species Mus pahari. The sequence goes on along the minus strand of NC_034590.1, from coordinate 160,241,735 downwards.
ACACACACAAACACACACTCAGAGAAAAAGAGAGACTCTGATACACACATACTCACAAACACACACACACACATATATATAGACACAGACAGACACACACACAAGAAGACACACACACACATGCGCACACACACCACACACACACACACACGCGCACACACACGCACACACCACACACACACGCACACACATGCACACACCACACACACACACACACACACACACATCACTCAATGTATTAGCAGCTTCCACAACAGGCTAATAAAAGAAGCCTCTTGCAAACTTCCTAAGTTCAGACTAAAGGAAGAACAGCTCTTAAAAGTTACATGAAAAGAAGCATATATTGAGATGTGTCTTGGGGGGGGGGGTATGGCTCAGGGTGGGGGAGACCCTGCCAATGCATCTGTGAAGCTTAAAGAGCTTTTCTCTAAAAAGAAATCAGGTAATTCATTTTGAGTCAAAGCTAAGCGCTTGGCTTAGTTCTCTTTCATTTTTCTTCTTGTAAATCTCTGACTAAATTAATTAAGTGAGTGTTTAAAACTGGCAGCCATACTGACACAGGCGGCTACGCGGTATGCCAACAGCATCAATAGTGAATTAGAACAAAAGTTAGAACCTACTGCTTTTTCATGCCTAAACGCATGCCCACAACTTCAGTACAGTCTGCTCTAACTCCTCCGGGTCCTTCCTTTTCTTTGTGACACAGCATGCCAAGTGTACAAGCGATGAAAGGGATGCTTAGCCACCTTCCATTCACAGTCTTCACAGCAGGAGTAGTTTTGTACCTGAGCCTGCAATCAAATGCTGGATGAAGGCAAAGCATTCCTTTGGGGCAGTGACCGCAGAGAATCCCCACCACAATGAAATTGTACTTGGTTCTGTGACTCTGGAAGTGCCACGCACTAAGGAAAAGTTCGTGAACTGAAGCTTGCCACTCTTTCTTCTTCTTCCCTCCTTCATCCTTTTCTCCCTCTTGGTCTTCCTATTTTAAAAGTTAAGTGAATGCCTATCATGTGCATAGCATTGATAAGTCATGTTAAACATTAGGTGAACACCTATCACGTGCACGGCACCGATAAGTCCATGGTGACCAATATTAGTAAAATCTCTGTCCCCTCAAGGAATGTGTAGTTTGGTCAGAAAAAAAAAAGAAAAAGAAAGAAAGAAAGAAAAAAAGAAAGAAAGAAAGAAAGAAAGAAAGGAAGGAAGGAAGGAAGGAAGGAAGGAAGGAAGGAAGGAAGAAAGAAAGAAAGAAAGAAAGAAAGAAAGAAAGAAAGAAAGAAAGAAAGAAAGAAAGAAAGAAAGAAAGACATGCAATCAAATAAGAACCGCTTGATAGTCTTTATAGGCCAGAACACGTATCATAAACTATCCTTACAGAATAAGATGGTGAGGCCAAGAGAGGTGATCAGAGAAGGGATCAGCTTAGTGTTTTAAAAAATTTTTGATGTCTAAGAGAAGGAGCCATAGCATCGTGAGGAGTACTAGCCTTGATGTGGGTGAATTTTACCTGATTCTTTGAGACAACTGTCCACTACTCTTTTTCTGGGGTTTTTTTTTTTTTGTTGTTTTGTTTTGTTTTGTTTTTTGTTTTTTTTTTTTTTTTTGTGAGCAAGAAAAATACATGGCAATTTCTCATACCAGGATAACTATATACAGGGCCATACAGAGGAATAGACACAGCATCTATACTGATTTCAAGGTGAATTGTTCATCCTCTTTTCTTATATTTGAAACATGGGTAACTTAAGTGCATGAAGATCAAGGGTTCCTTTGAAAATACTTTTTAAAAAAAATAGCAGTAAAGAAGAGGACACAGAGCTGTTCCCTTATCATGATAAACCCCCAATTTAAGATCTGACTATGGCAGATTCCTCTCAGGATTCACAACTAAAAAGAAGGCAATTTAATATTTGTAGCAATTATATGAGCCTAGCTATTTGATACCTTGAAATTTGTCTGATCTTATGATTAAGGCAATTTTAAGAAAAATTTGTTTTGGTTTGTAGGATATTGATGTGGGGGGTCTGGGATGTTGAACTGTGATAATTTTGAAATGCCATATACACCCTGGTAGGGCAGAGACAGGTACAACCCCTTGCTGCTCTGATTCATGCCTGTCTTGGCAATCCCAGGTGATAGGATTCGACACCAATTAGTTGGTGTGCTCAAAAGCCATCTTTTCCTCCAGTCTGCAGCAACTGTAGAATGTCATGCACCTCTTCAAACATGACAGGCAGCGTATAAGCCACAGCCTTCGTTAATGCACATCAGGGCTGACAGCCGGTAAGTTACAGGGAGATGTGGCAAAAGCAGAAAATATGATTGGTCACATACACAGCATTAGGGATGGTTAAACTTCCTGGTGTCCGGAGCACGTGAAATAATCGTGAGATTTTTTAAAATGATGACTGCCCCAAAGCACAACTCACAAAGGTACTTGCAAGCATCCTATACATCTCAGGAGATTTGGGGGCTAGAGAGAGCTAAGACGCCTTCTAGAAGTTTCCCTAGGCTGAACTCTTTCTTGTACAGAGAAGACTGCGAGTAAACTACGCTCCATAAATCTACAAGTCTGTAACCTTCCAATCGTATCAAAAAGTGAGAACATTCTAAAACCACGCACACACACAGCAACCTAAGAATGCCACTGACAGACAGCATTTTATAACTCATTAAGCTCCATTTGTTAAATCATGGCTGTCAGTACATAAATCTGTGACCTGGTCATGTGAAATACACTGTCTCATCCCGGATCTCGCCCCAGGAGCCTACCCAAGTCTCTGCTTTTCTGGGCTTAGTCTCAACCTAAGAACCATTTGCTGGCTCCCAGTGCCTACAAGATGGCAAAATTTCTTGACTTAGAATTCTTTTCAATTCATGCCTCCCTATGCAAACTTCCCACTATAAATTGTGTTTGTCACTTTTCTGTGATATGACATTTTCTCTGAAATCTCAGAAAATTTTAAGCAGGGAATATTTATGCAGGTATGTATGTATGCATGTATATATAAATGTATGTATTATCTACACATATAAGTAAGTATGTATGTATTTGAAATACAATGACTTATTCTACAGGATATATTTTAAGCGAAAAGAAGTTAGGTGTAGGAAAACATGCGTAATGTGACCCTTTTCATTTAATAGCATGTGTTTGTATACTCATTCTGCTCATAGAATAGACAAGGAAAGTGACACTCAAATACTAGAAAATGTAACTGCTTCTGTTACATAATTATGAGTTTGAGACTTTTCAAGTAACATTTAGATGTGTGTATTGATTGTATAAATACATTTCAGTGAGTAGAAAGCAGTAATGGTACTTCAGCAGTTGGTCCTCAAGGACCTTGCCATTTTGAATGATTCTAGTTAAAGCAGATGAGAAAGAAATTGAGGACAAGGGAAGATAAACATAAAATTGCCAGAGGGAGACAGCATAAAACTGCAAGCCCCAAACACATTCTGAGGACACCACCAAAATCCCAGAGACTAAATACAAAAGGACAATCAAGTGATTTACATTCTAGTATAAAGCAACAGGGATCCAAAAGGAAAAAGACTAGTTAATGGGGAAGCCTTCCTTAGTCCTTCAGTAAGTATAGAATGTTCATGATTTACCCAATAATCCAGGCAAAGAATGGTACTTACTTAATGCTGGATGACAGTGATCTTCATAATCTTAACTTAAAAATTAAATAATAGAAAGCATAGTTATGTCCACTTGCCTGCAGGGACAGCCATCTACCATCTTATTCCATTAGCAATTCCTAAGTGTCTTTTAAGACATAAATACAATATGCTGTCTAGTGAAGAAAATGTATAGTCTACCAAGTTTGGCAAATGTAACTAATTTTATTCTCTTTACCTTCTACCTCGAAAGACTTGGATCTTCTCAGTCCTGTTTGATGAAGAATAGTTTTGGACTGAGCACAGAGTCCCCAGTGAAGGAGCAGGAGAAAGTTCCCAAGGAGCTGAAGGGATTTGCAGCCCCATAGGAGGAACAACAATATGAACTAACCAGTACCCCCAGAACTCCTAGGGATTAAACCACCAACCAAAGACTACACATGGTGGGATTCATGGCTCCAGCTGCATATGTAGCAGAGGATGGCCTAGTTTGTCCTCAATGGGAGGAGAGGCTCTTGGTCCTGTGAAGGGTCTATGCCTCAGTGTAGGTGAATGCCAAGGCCAGGAAGTGGGAGTTGGTGGGTTGGTGAGCAGGGTTAGGGGAGAGGGGAATAGGAGGTTTTCTGAGGGGAAACCAAAATGTAAATAAAGAATATATCTAATAAAAAAAAGAAATTCAATAAGTGTGCTTCCAAAAAAAAAAAGAAAGAAAAAAAGAAAAAGAAGAAAGAAAGGAAGAAAGGAAGGAAGGAAGGAAGGAAGGAAGGAAGGAAGGAAGGAAGGAGAAAGAAAGAGAGAAAGAAAGAAAGAGAGA
>NC_034590.1:160234950-160237234 GCF_900095145.1 Mus pahari | reverse complement strand
AGGAAGGAAGGAAGGAAGGAAGGAAGGAAGGAAGGAAGGAAGGAAGGAAGGAAGGAAGTGTTCCACATTTCTGCACTGTAAATGCTCAGTCCCTTTGCCCATGGTCTCTGCTACTCTCTAGATAACAGTTTTGAGACTCGGGGTCTCTTCTTGCACTTCACCTCTTCATGAATTTAGAATCTTGTCACATTCAGGACTTGAGAAATATTTTATAAGCATTAAATATAGCTACTTAATTTTATCTGTTTCAGTGAATAGAAAATCCAATACTAAATTCTCTTCAGGGATTGAAAAATGTAATCCTCAAAACAAAGCTATAAGGTGTACATTGTTTCAGTTCATGAAGATGGAGCCCAAAGGCGGTCAAATTCCTTTACCTAAAACAGCACACTGGATGATTTGAAGAACTTGGATCAAATAGCCGGGGGTTTCACATTCTAACTGCTATCCTTGGTTCATCTCGGAGGTAATCAGTGGGGGATTATTCTCATGCTTTCCAGAAATAATTTGATTTCCAACACTCTGTGTGTAGTTTTTATTTCTTCAAGTTTTAAATGTGTTGTTATGATTAACTTATGTGATGCTCAGTGGGTCTTTTTTCTCCCTTCCCACCATTTTGCAAATACTTACAATCTAAATTGTGGCCTATAAAATATATAGCACTTCAGTGTGTGTGTGTGTGTGTGTGTGTGTGTGTGTGTGTGTGTGTGTGTGTGGTGAACACCATCTTTATATTGGTTGCATCGGACATGTTGACTATAATTTTCCTGTTGCTTCATTTGTGTCTCATCAGCTTTAATTCCATTTTTATTGCTACCTTGTGCATATGCTACAAAATCTAGGGTGGTGAGATAGAAACATATTGCTTCTGAGCACCTCCAATGTCTCCTCAGTGTCACAGACCTCTTTTCTCTAGCTCCATCACCATAAAATATCATTATGAAAATGAGCTGGAATGGAGTCCCAGTAATAAACATGCTTTCTTTACCTGAGAGCTTTCACACTAGTTGGCCAATTAGCATAGAGTGTGCCACACGGAGGGAAATTTGTCAAGAGCCCAGTTTATATCTACAGATAAATAAAAGGTGGTTAACATAAATTGCATTTCTGAAATCCATTCTGCTTAGCACACAGTTAGGAAGGGACTTGAGACTGTGGGCTAAAGATGGCAATGAGGGTGAGTAACAGGGTACCACTTTCCATTTGTGTGAACATCCTTCTCCAGAGAGCACTTTGATGTTGTCCTATTTACTCCTCCTCGTTACACTTCTTTGCTTGCTCAAATGTGTTACATACAGGAGAACCAAACCCAGAGCAGCCATTAGCTTCAGCTCCCTGGAGCCAGTAGCATAACTCCGTTAAGGGAGAATTCAACCTCCGCTCCTACAGGCAGCTTTCCCCGTGTAAAGAGAAAGGCCTCATTGCAGTGGTGGACAATCATATCAGAAGCTGAACTGGTGGGAAAGAGATGGATGCAGAATCACCTTGGTCCACATTGCCAGTGAGGACCGATGGATTGCTTGGCTGGCTTTCTCCTTTCCTTTGTTAAACTTCAGTTTGGTTTTCCAGCCCTTAGAGGGATTGCATCCATATTAAAGTTGGGTTTTTCTTCCAAAGTTAAACATATTCGGAAACACCCTCCTAGTACACTTACCAGTGAGCCTCATTAGCTCACTGGGTTGTTTTTGTTTTTTAACAATATTAGGTGGGAAGTCGAAATTAACTATCTCATGAATACCCTTTGTCAATGTGACATCCATTACATCACTGTAAACTGTAGCAGTCACCCTGGCCATCATGTGTTCATAGCCATCTCTTAATGCAAAATATAGTCACTTTCAAAAGTTCCAATATTCTTAACACCCTTCTAAATTCCAAAACCTCATCTTAACCCAAGTCACTCTCTTAGATCTCAACCCTTTTAAAATCAAAACATAAGTTAAGTTATTCCTATACACAATGATACAGAATAAACAGTAGAACCTTCGATGTGCATAGCTTTGCCCTCAAGGCAGCTAACAGTGTAGCTGAGAAGGAAAAATACCATTGCTCAGATTTCTTTCTCTTTTCTCCTTTCTTATTTATTGTAGAACTCCAGCCCATGGGATGATGCCACCAATAATCAGGGTGAGTCTCCCTTTAAATCCCCTGGAGAAGTCTTCACATGGTTATGTCTCATTGATGTCCTAGGTGTGTTGCCATCTAATCACCTTTTTTTGTTTGTTTGTTTGTTTGTTTTTCGAGACAGGGTTTCTCTGTGTAGCCCTGGCTGTCCTGGAACTCA